>NC_036249.1:22013756-22047147 GCF_002742605.1 Olea europaea var. sylvestris | reverse complement strand
CCCCCCAAAAAAAAAAAAATGATGTTTTACACAGACTAAACTAATCGTGGTTCAAATGATACACAGAAACCTCTTATCATGGCTCTTTCAAATCCAACTTCTCAATCTGAGTGCACTGCTGAAGAAGCGTATGCATGGTCTGAGGTCAGATGAGTATTAAGATTTTCTACAGATTGCTACAATGCTGATAAATCATCATAGTTTTAATCTTTCCAGTAAAATTAACTTTACCTCGTATTTTTTGTCTTGTTTCAATAAAGGGTCGTGCAATTTTCGCTAGTGGAAGTCCATTTGACCCGGTACAGTACAATGGCAAAACTTATGTTCCTGGCCAGGTAGCATACGTGTTCGACTTTTATTAGTGCCATTTGACTTTCTTAAATTGTGGAAGATTGTAGATTGAGATTCATTTTCTGGGTGTAAATTCAGGCAAACAATGCTTACATCTTTCCCGGGCTTGGTTTTGGTTTGGTCATCTCTGGTGCTATCCGTGTGCACGATGATATGCTATTGGCAGCATGTAAGTACATAGTCGATTTGATTTAAATTTCATTTCTTCTTGTCGTGAATTATCTTATCCTTCTATTGTCGTCTGAATCTTTTCATAACAGCTGAAGCTTTGGCCGGTCAAGTAACACAAGAACATTATTATAAGGGAATGATTTACCCACCACTTTCTAACATAAGAAAGATCTCAGCTAATATTGCTGCAAATGTAGCTGCTAAAGCATATGAACTCGGTAAATGCCCCACTTCTTTTTTGCTTTATTTCGGTTTTCCTCATTCTAAGACGTGAACTTAACGAAAATTTGCATGTAATTTAGGTTTGGCAACGAGACTTCCTCGGCCTTCAGATCTGGTCAAGCATGCTGAAAGCTGCATGTACACTCCATATTACAGAACCTACCGGTGAAACCTGATCAATTCCGGCCGATCATTCCGTACCCCGTTTGGCTGGTTTCTTAATAAGTGTTTCTTTTGTATTTATTGTGAGCTTTTGCTGTCTGTGGAGTTCAAGTCTTGCCAAGTACTAACGTTACGAGAGTCCAATAACGTGTGCTGCTTTTAAAAATTTCAGTATTCGTAGATGGAAATAAAATGAAGTGTTGTAATATCTCATCTCCCTGCGGATTCTTCTTCTTTGTTAGGCCTCTTTGATGAAGAATGCAGTTTCTAATGATCACATCGAAATCATATATTAACTTGCTAAAATGATGTTAGGGTGAATGAGAAATTGGAATTCAAAGCTGATGAATCGAAAGAGCTTCAATTGTTAGAGGCAAAACTATTTTAGTTCGTTGATTATGATCTTGATATCGCTTGGATGTTATGCCTAATTGCTCCTCGACTGTGCGAGCGAGCGATCAAGAAACTACAAAAGTGGTTGATTATGCAGAAGAAAATCTTCGATTCGACAGTTCATCTAAAATCTTGAAAATACAAGATACAAAATCATCTAGAATTAACTGTGTTGGAATAAGACTAGCTAATTTTATAATAGACAATTTAATAACTGTGTCTATCGTTGAATTTTATTATATCTGTATACTTTATAGATGATTTCTTCAACAAAAGCTATATTTTAAGATATATAATGAACAATTTTTTTATGCATATCATGACTTGTGCTGTCTTTTATAAATTTGATTGTTCAGTTCAACTGTTCAAGCTTCAACTTGTGGTGTAATTGATGCGGTTGAATTAAATACATTACAGCCACACACAGACTCTAAGCCAATGTTTGATTCAAATTTTGGAAAATCATTTTTTTAAAAATTCTTTTCAATTAATTATTCTCTCAATAAAAATTTTTCACACGAATTAATAAATTTTTTTCAATTTTTTTAATACGCATTCTGAAAAAAATTTATTATTATTTTTTTTTTCAAAATTCATTCTCAAAAAATCTACATTAATTGGACCCTAATCAATGTTAACAGTGCCATATCAGTTGTCGAGTAATCAAAGTGTCTCATGGGATATCATCCATATGCCCAAAACTTTTATGTGGGCCAAAAAAAAAAAAAAAAACCTCATAAATAATGATGAATTAAATACACAATATATAAAAGACTAAGCTTAATTGTGTGGGCATCTTAAGATGAAATCTATAATCTTAGCCCATGTTTGACCCCCATTTTTCGGTAATGAAAATGGGAGGAATAGTGTTTTTTTGAAAAATAAGAGATTGAAAAAGAAGGAAAAGTTTTTGATTTACGTGTAATATTACTTTATAGAAGATTGTGTGGTTGAAAATAGAAAAGAGAAAAATAGAATGTAATGGAATGTAATTTAATGGGGACCAAACGGGGGCTTAATCAATGTAGTATGAGTCTTTTAAATTTAAATGAGCACTTCTATCTAGGCTGGACATGGTTCAGTCCGATTCCATTTTAATGAGGATCGAATCAGACCAGAAAATTTCGGGTATTTAGTAAGTGGAACTGTGGAATTCAAATTTAATTATGGAACCGCTCGGGTTCGGTTCAATTTGATTCAGTTCGGTTCCATTTGATTCCTAAGTTTTGTATCATGATTAAGTTTTTTTAATATTTACAAAATTATATTAATTCAACTAATGATATGTTTAATCTTAACTCTTAAAAAATAACGTAGTCCAATCTTATGTGTCTTTTGCGTATCTCTTTACTGAGTTTTTCATCAATTTGATTGTTAAAATCACAAAAAGAGGAAGAGAGCGAGTTGAAAATAATTAAGAAAATCATTGTCAAGCTTCAATTCGATTTTTTCAGAATGGTAGAAACGACATTACAGTAGAGTAATATATTTGGGTGAAACTTAGGTCAATTTGATTAAATTGACTTTGAACTGAAAATTAGAAATAGGAAAAATCATATTTTTGGGTTTGAACTAAATTAATTAGTTAGCAAATTTATTTTAAAAAAATAATTTTTGACTTATTTAAAATAAACTAATTAAAAAATATAGGAAAATTCGATTTTTCTATTCTTGATCTACAACCAGAATTGAACCGAACCTATCCCGTCGATTTTCAATTCAGATACTCGTTCGGGCATTTAACTTGAGAAGAACCGTTCAATTCGGGAATTTTTTCTAGCCCTAATTCGACTTGACTTGGAGTGCACACATTTCAAATTGGTGTTGTCAAACGAGCGGTCTTAAGACAAAACCCTAAGTGTAGAACCAAGAAGAGCAAATGAGCAAATCAATATGTTTAAAGCTCAAATAGACTGTTGAATTTTAAAATTGGTATTCTTAAATGAGCCAACATTAAAAGATAATTAATCTTGCATAGGTTAAGTTTAAATATAAAAGTCAACATATAAGGGGATCCCCTATTGGTGGGGTTCGGTTAGGGGGGCTGTCAACCCCCCATTGCTGTAGCATTTTCTATATAAAATAGCACCATCTATTAAGTTGACTAATTTATAATTATTGTGCAACTCGGGGTCATGACAAACACACGAAGCCATTAAGTTCAATGTCACGTTGACTATTCTATATATCAACTATTTGTATATATGTGCCCAATTCGATGTTGTTGTGTCACTTGGTTAAGTTGAAACTTTTGAATACTGAAAACCAATTTGTTCACAGCTTGGAGAACGAGACATTGATCAACTGATTAGAAGCCAACTACGCTAGAAAGACGAAGTTGACAAACTATTAATGCAGATTTTTTGATAATATATTTTGTAATTAAGGATTTTTTTTTTATTTCAAAATGTGTGGTTAAAAAGTAAGAAAAAGTTAGGAGTTCACATGCGGAAAAAAAATTTGAAAAAAAAAAGGAGTTTTAATGAATATTTACAATACATGGCGTTAGTTTTGGATAACATTAACAAGCTTAGTTTTATGTCACAAGTGACGCCTTAGAGGAAAAAGGGTTGATGGATTATACTTTGGGTGCTCAATTTTTTATCTGAAAAATTGGAATAAGAGGTAGAAATTTATTGGCAGCACGAATGCAATCGAATGAATATTTTCCCTATACAGTACATATGATTGTTATGAAGTCTTACGGGAATCGTATCCTCTTTGGACTTCAAGAGTAGCTTGCCTTTTTCGTATTCCCTTTAGGGTCGACACAACTTGTTACGCCTCTTCTAGCGAGGCATCGAGTCTGTTCGTATGGCAGCAGCAATGTTAAGATGGTTAACTGAAAACTCTCTCTCTATATATAGTATTTATTTTATTGATAATCGATGTAAAATTTATATTTTAACATGCCACGTCTTTATTAAAAACAAAAAAATGTGTTGGACCAAGAATAGCACGATAGAGGCTCAACTATTGCATGTTTGATTTAGATAAATCAACGAATGATAATAAATAGGGATTTTTGGTCAAGAGACGACTTATCAATGTTATGATTGATGATTTTTAAGGTCTGTTCGATATTGATTTTGAAAATTGATTTTTTAACCGTTAGGAGAAAAGTGGGGATCACCTGTGAGTGGAGAAGTCAAAAAATATGCTGAAATAGTGAAATAACGATAAAAAAAATCAATTTTTTGGGGTAAAAATTGCTTCCGAACAGGCTCTTAGGGTCTGTTCGATAGTAATTAAGAGAATTAATTTTTTGACCGCTATGAAAAAAAGTGGATTCCACCTGCGAGTGAAGCAATAAAAAATGACAACCGAAATATTGAAATAACAATCAAAATATTGATTTTTTGGGGGTGAAAAATTGTTACCAAACGGGGCTTATTTTATTTTATCCTTTGAGGTCCAAAATTTTGAATTAGAAAAAGGGATTAGTTATTCCAGTTTCAATTTTGTCTCTATCAAATTTTACTATCAAGGTGACAGTTATAATAGGTTCAAATTGTCTTGTTGGCAGTTGTAGTGTTGAGATTCGATTTTTGAGACATGTAATTGGATTTCTTATCGGCGCAGTGAATTGACAGCTCTTATTCCTTGACCTGATGAAACACATTCTGCGATTTATCTCCCTCACAAAATTCTAGCGACGCGACGATGGGGGCTCAACATTTATAATAGGTTAGAGTTCATTTCACCAATCACCATCATATTTGTCATTATCAATGCTATCAAACGACTTCAACCGGATATTCGGTTTCACGGACACAGTTTGATTTTTTCATACATTCCTATACCCTCAAAATAAATAAATTCGTTCTTAATTACACGTCACACTATAGTTGATTTAACGTAAATAGTGAAGTTTCTCTTGACAAAATACCAAGGATCTCAATGATTATTATTTAAGTGTAACGTTAAAACGAAGAGTATAAAAACTAAAAACTTCTACTATGATGTGCATCTTAGTTTGATACAAAATAGTGCAAAGTGTACAAAGTCGTTTTTATCCTTTATTTTCATTTCTCAAATAAATTAATTAAGAATATTTATGTTATTTGTGCTATATATTTTTTAATACAATAAATTATTATTATTATTATTATTATTATTATTATTATTATTTGCATTTAAAATAAAATTTAAATGTAAAAAATAAAATTAATAATTAATTAAAAGAAGAAGAAAAATTTTAAATATAACAAACACGATTATTTCTTAAAGTTAACACGAAATATATTAAACGACGACATACATACGATAATTTAATTTTATTTAAAAAAACGATATGAATTTCAAGAATTAAATTGCAATAATATTTCGACTTCGTAATATCATAATATCCTAATTCAAAATGAATTGCACTATTTTATAATGGCGTGATTTAATATTTTCATTGTTGTAGTATTTTTATTAATTGTACTATGTTTTTTATATTTATTAATAAATTTAATCTTTTCCGCAATTTAACCTAATTATTTAGTTAGTAATTTATTTATTTATAAAATAATGAAATAAATAATATTTCAAATAAATAAATTATTAAGAATAATAAAAAGGAAAGAAAAAGGTTAAGCACTTTTCATTTGGTGTAATGATTGTAGATGAATTTTAGTTTGGTGCAACGTTGGAAATTGCCTTAGGCACACGTCGCCTTCTTGTTAATGAGTTCGTGACAAATTGTAATTTTAGGTAATTCGTGTACTTAGGCACGTGCCGCCTTCTTGTTAGTGAGTTCATGAGAAATTGTGATTTTAGGTAATTCGTTATACGTAGTTACTACCTATTCAACTAGTTGTTACTTTCACAAGATTTTATAGATCACATTTCCTACGTGCTCTTCTAATTATTTGTGCTAGGGGACGCTCTATTAATGCGGTCACATGGTTAGTAAGATATTCGTTTGTCTTTCTTTACAAGAACATGAGACTTAACTATTCCCTTAGAGCTTCTATTGCACTGGGTTTGTTGAAGTCTAATTCATTTCAAGTTTTTATGTTTGAATACAAGAGCTTTCTTAGCTAGCTTCGAATGGCTTGATTCTTTCTCGACAAGACTTTAGGTGGGTGAAATTTAGGGAGAAGTGATATTAGATCTTCCCTTTTTCAAAGTGACTATGATAAGGTTTATTCTATAGATCACATTTTCCACGCGCTCTTCTAACTATTTGTGCCACTGTGATGCTCTATTAATGCTGTCAAGTTGTTAGTAAGATATTTGTTTGTGCTCCTTTATGATGACATGATACTTAACAATTCTCTTATAACTGCGATTGTTCTGATTTTGTTGAGGTCTAGTTCGTTTCAAGTTTTTTGGTTCGATTCAAAAGAGCTTTTTATAGTTGGCTTCGATTGGCTTGATTCTTTCCCTCCTGACGAGCCCAAAGGCTCAATTTTTGGCGATTGAAATTTAAGGAAAAATGATATTAGAGTTCCCTTTTTCAAAATGATTATGATGAGGCTTATTCTATCTTTATTCTGTAATGACATCGTTTTGATTGATCACGTGTCCCTACTCGTGTTCCCGTACCAGCATTTTATGCCATTTTAGATTTACGAAGTAACACTTATAAGTGAAATAAGCATGCAACCAAACATGTACTTAACATGGAAAAAAGAAAACTATTAGGGCCCAAACGATTTTTTCATCAAAAAAATTGATTTTTTGATTGTTATTTTACTATTTTAGTCGTCATATTTGATTTTTTTTCTCGCAGATGGACCCAATATTCTCCTAACGGTCAAAAGTCAATTCCCAAAATAACTCTCAAACATACTCTTATTTTAAAAGTGAAGAACAAAATGGCATCTATTCCATTTCATTTAAAAAACGAAAAAAGAAATTAATTTACAGAGCCACCTTGATGGTGGCGCTACCGCCGGAGACTTGAAAGCGGCATAAAGGGCAAGAATCATGGCGAGAGAGCCACCGTGTGATACAAACTGCATGGAACACGTGTCCACATGGGACTTGCTTACCGGATCTGTATCCCTCCATACAAACTGCACAGGAACCTCTCGCAGTAACCGTAGGCATCTCAATCGGGTGGGCAGCCATGGGTTCTGAAGACTGGTTTATGCCCGAGTCCGACCCTTAATCTCCCATCGTTAAGGCGAGATCGAGGTCAAAGGCTTCATTTATAGGAATCTGCGACATAACTGATACTAATAGCAAATTTTAGAAATCATGAAAATCTGGATTTCAACTGGGGAAGAATGATCGAAGGATCCATATTTATTGGGCAGAGTGGCGGTGGGTCGGGGCAAGTTGTAAACACCCACAATATGGTAGTAAAAATATAAAGTTGAAAAATTTCTAGCGGGTAGCCGCCTCTTGGATAATCTTACATTGTCTAACTCCAAAGTCAAAACATTAACTATGTAATGTCATAACAAAAAACCTTATCACGATGCCCCGAATAAGGTGGTCAAGTTCGTAGAGTATGTGAGTGCAGAGGTTTTTTATTACGAGTTCGATTTCACTTACCAATATTTTCTCGGTCAAATCTGTCGCGCAAGACTTGCTTAATGCGATTTACCTGATTGGTATGGTTTGCAGACTATTACGTCAGTTCGAGAATTTACCCAGTGCACACTCGAAGGGTGGTGGCTGCGGGATCCCCGATCACAAATAAATAAATAAATAAACCTCATCATGTGTCTCCTTTGGAAAGAAATGTCATCACAAATAACCTTATCACAATTGTGTCTCCGTTTGGAAATAATATATAAACAATTTAATTTATGAGTAAATAAAAATGAATGATGAATAAGTGGATAGTATTTGTCGATCCATTAAAATGTGTGATTGAAAATGAAGTTTAACAATTTATAAATTTTGCTAAGTAGAGGTTCTATCAAGAAGAGGCCTGATAATTTATTTTGCCCTTCGGGGGTAAGAGATTAATTTCACTATCAAGAGGTCAATGCTTTGTAGGAGAACATCATAAATGTTAGTTATAAAAATGAGTTATAAGAAAGGATGGACACGAAAAAATGATCTTGAAGTGGGATCCCTTCACACCAAAAATTATGGTATTCCCTCTACCAAAATGCTATAAGCAACTAATGATAAAGGCATGCGATGGATCAAATGTACTCTTTCTTTCTTATATATGATCAAATGAACAAACAAGTAGACAAACAGAAATCGAATTTGACAGCGTATCCTAGATAATTACATAATTTTATACTTGGTACAGATGAAAAATTCCTTTAATCCTAATTACTAATAAACAACTATTTCAAAAAAGGAAAAAAAAAATTGTTTGGTCATCGAGTAATTTGGGTTTGAATGGGTGTATAAAATTATTATCAAGTACCGTTGCAAGGAGACAAAATGTCGGCAAAGGGGTTATTTTACATTTTTCAATAATTGGGTTGGCCAACATATCTTAAACAAGGCCCAATAATGACTCAATTGTACCGAAATGATCAAGTTAGGCCCTGTTTGGTACCAATTTTTTTCAAAAATGTATTTTTCTCTTCTTTTTTTTTCAACCACACATTCTTTATTAAAATAATATTACATGTAAATAAAAAAAATTTCCTTATTTTTCAACCATACATTTCCCATCAATTTACTATTCAAAAATGTATTTTTACATAAAAAGTCTCCCAAACACCCTCTTAATAGCATCGGCAAAAGATTCATTATTTTTAAAAAGTATAATGTAAAATTTAAAGAGTAAAAATTTTGACGTACTCCAAAATTTTTTTATATTTGACACTTAATTTTATGACTCTCAATTTATTATTATTATTATTTTTCTCTATATTTTATTTTAACTAGTTTTCCTCTAGATTATTATATTATCTTCCTACATTGAAAATTAAAATATTTAGAATGCATTTAATTAATTTGGAGAGCCAAACCCACTCCCTAAATTAAAATGTTAATTTAAAGAGTCTCTTGAAATATGATTTTAAGGATTGACTTTTTAAAATAGAGATACTCTCATCTATAATATATTAAATATTACATCAATGGAGAATCATTTTTTGAAAGATTCTAACCCTACTACAATTCAATTATTTCAATGATACATTCTTTTCGTTTTTCAAAATGTATTTAATTGATGTTAATTATTATACATGTATGTAAATAAATAATTGAATTGAATAAAAACGATCAAATTCATTCATAAACATGGAATTTAATTAATTTGAATCAATGAATATAGAAAAAGAATAATTTATATACATTTAGATAAAGGGTGTGTACGTGAACCAACGTGAAATTCAAATGAATATAGAAAAAAGAATAATTTATAAACATTTAGACAAAGGATGCATACATGAACCAACATGGAATTTAACTAATTTGAATTAATAGATATAGAAAATAATAATTTATATACATTTAGACAAAGGGTGTTATATCATAGATTAAATGAATAATATCAAGAATTAATAAATGTACATGAACTTGAATAATTTATCTACTCCTATAGTAATTAATGAATAATTTATTTACTCTTAGAATAATTGAATGACCCGCAAAACATATAAAGTGTACATGAACTCGAAGACTTGATGTGATATTTAATATATCTATAAATAAATGTTAGTTACTATACATGCTCATACATAAATATTTGAATTGTAGGACTTCTAGATTAATTATATAGCCCCAAAACATATAAAGTGTACGTGAACTTGAGGTATTAATTGATTGAATTATATTGGGATATATATAAATAAATGTTAATTATTATACATGCACGTAAATAAATAATTGAATTGTATAAAAATTTCATTTCACATAAACAATTTTTTATATTAATGTATCATCAAATATTATTTTTACAACACTTACAAAACATTTCAAAAGTATGTGCAACGCACGTTCGGCTATGACTAGTGTGTTAAAAAATCTCTTGAAGATGCTTCCATCTATACATATTTTTCAAAAATTGTAATGAATTGTCGTCCGAAGACAATCGTAGTATTCTCTAACAAGTTCTTGTCCTAAAAAAAGAATATCAATTACGAAAAGTTGACCAAATTTGTTGCCATTATTTTGACTTGGGTACAAATGCACTACGGAACGTGAACAAAGGGCACCAAATGGATATTCCCGGACCACGTTAGGTTGGAGTTGATAATTGAATTTTGAAAACCAATACATTTGCTTGTAGCTAAGTCCTCAATACAAAATAATTAGAGTCGTGTAAATCAAGTAGTTAAAAAATATCTATAACATTTTATTATAAAATAAAATATTAGGATGAAGTACTTTGGACGTCAATTTGATAATCGAATGGTATCGTGCTAGCAACTTGACTGTCACATCATGTCCATATTTTGTCTATTTTTTATTAAATTTTTTTTTTCTTTTATAAGAAAGTCAACTAAATTGCGTAACTAAATTAAGTGCCACTTGTTTACAGTGACATCCATAGTTTTGAAGCATTTAATGACTTGGATTATTTAACTACTTTCTTTTTGACTGGATGACATAATAAGCATATAACTTATAGCCTGTTTGATAGTGATTTTGAAAATTGATTTTTTTATCGTTAAAAGAAAAGTGGAGTCCACTTATGAGAGAAGAAGTCAAATATGACGGCTGAAAATAGTGAAATAACGGTCAAAAAATCAATTTTTTTTGGTGAAAAAATCTGGCCCAAACAGGGCCTTAAGAATTTTTAAGATTAAAAAGTGCTTTTAGGGGCGAATTGAAGATCCAACTTTTTTTCTTTTTTTTTTAAGCTAAGGTAATATGTAAAAAATTCTAATTTTGCATAAAATTAAATGGACTAGGGCTGGCAGGTTGTTTATGCACTCATTTGAATAATCTTATAAAGGACAACTTAGAGCCTGTTTGGAAGTGATTTTAAGAATTGATTTTTTGACCGTTAGGAGAAAAGTGGGGTCCACCTGTGAGAGAAGAAGTCAAATGTAACGGCTGAAATAGTGAAATAACGGTCAAAAAATCAATTTTTTTGGGGAAAAAATCGGGCCCAAACAAGCCCTTATAGAAATACTCGTAAAATTAGGTTCTTTTGAAAATCATATGAAAATATTTTGGAAGAATGAGACTTTTTAATTACAAGGTGACATATGATGTCACATTTTTATTAAAAAAATGATGTATGTCATTTTTTAATTAAAAAGTGACCTATAATGTCACTTTTTTTTATCATGTATGTTTAATTCACATTTAACACAATAAAAATAAATTAACATTTAAAAAAAATCTTATAAGCAAATTAAAAGCTTAGTCAAAGATGTATCGTCCACTAGAAATTGATTTTGTGTGAAATTCTAATTAAAAGTGACACAAAATGATATGTCGCTTCTTAAACAAAATGTCACAAACTCTGTAACTTGACTTTTCTTAATACAATCTTTGTCAAGAAAGCACTTTACCATACTATATTAAATTATAATCCTACAAAAAAAAAATGTATAGACGATGAACTAACAATATGACAAATCTTCATCTTAGGAATACAATACCTTATAAGTTAGAAAAAAAAAAAGAGAAAAGAAAAAGAAAAAGAAAAAAGTAACCAACATAAATCAAAACATTTGAATAGATCGGGTAGATGGTTGGTTTTATTCTACATGTTACCTATTTGTTATTATGCTTCTGTTATATTAATTAAATATAGAATATAACTTAATTTTAAGAATACAACAACCTATAAGTGAAATAAATTCAAATTAAAAAGTGACCCAACATGTCACTATTCGTTGAGGTTGTCAACTAACAAGAATTTCTTCCAACAAACCATTGTAAAATTTGTAATTCATCTATTCAATTAAAAACCTTAAATGATGAAAATAATAACAAGCCAAATATGATCGCCAGAATTGAATTAAACAATCCGACATCAATTACGTTTTAAAATATCAATATTGTTAAGATTTTTTTTACGTCAATTTAGATCGTATAATTAAATATGAAAAACATGATAATATTTTGAGACTTACATGTTCCAATGAGCCATATAATTTTATTTTATTTTTTTATTAAAACAATGTGAAAGGAAAATTCAAAAACTACGTGCAGCCTCTAAATTGTGGATGAATTTGATTTTATTAATATAATTTATAAATCCACATTAATGAAGGTAAAAATGATTATGGAAGCAATTACGCAATTATAAGTTCTTAAACAATGATAAAATAATGCTCCACTTTACCGTATTAGTAGGAAAAGTTAAAGAGGTCAATTGTATTATTAAGGTCGTACTTGGCCTAATTTGCCCTTTTATTAAAATATTTCTTATAGTTGAAAGAGTTATTAACGAAAATTGACTCACTACCTCACTGTGATTTCTTTAAAAGATCTTTCACGAAATGGATTTTTTTTTTTTTTTTTTTTGGTTTTCTAGTTTAATGAAGTTCTAGAATTTCAACATTACATTTATGAAGAACAAAATTTTTTCTAACATTACCTCAAGTAGAAGCTAATTCAAAAGCTCTTTTACGCCCCCAGGGCACATCTCCAAGTGGTAAAAGGGGAGGGTGGAGAAATTCAACTTTGCTTGAGGCTGTCGCGTCAAGGGTTCGAATCCTGAATTATGGATTTGGCTCTTGGGTAAGTGCAAGTGTACAAGCAGCCTTCCACCCTGTACCCTTAGAAGCATAACCTGCGATTTACCTCCCTCACGATACTCCAGAATAGAGACGGTGAGGGACCCTTAAGATTGGGGTTCAACCTTTAATTCAAAAGCTCTATCTTCTATTACTTAATTAAAAGTAGAAGCTACTCCTGGTGACCTAAGAGGCCTTAAGTAATTGTTTGAAATATTATAAAAAGTTGTTAAAAAGTTAATGTAAAAATCAAAAATTAATTTTAACCTCACATTTTATAGAATTAGTAATTTTTATCAAAATTATATATATATATATATATAACCTTTGTCTGAGCTACATTATTTTCATAAAAATGTATTTTTGAATAGTGTATTAATGAAAAATGTGTAGTTAAAAAATAAGGAAAAATTTTGAATTTACGTATAATATTATTTTATTAAAGAATATATGATTAAAATGATGTCAAATCACTATTTAAAAATACATTTTTTTAAAGAACATGATCAAACAAGACCATATATTTTAATTCCTAAATTGTTTGACTATTTAGCATGTACAATGTATCTGTACCTCATGTGAGGAAGCTGTAAGTTTCTTCTGTACACGAGTGTACAGCAAGCACAACCCCCAATGGGTAAAGATACTTGTATAGTCCAGTTCGAATTGTACAAGTACAACCTCCTCACATGTGAGAGCCCCAAGCGGTAATCCGGCCCCTTATGTGAAGGAGCTGTAATTCTTGCAAGCGCTGCCCATGCTCAATTCGATCTTTGTTGTCACTTGTCAAGCAACTTGGTTACAGTTGATAGTTGATACTGAACAAAATCCAAAATAAAAACCGAATTGTCAGCTGCTTTTAAGTCGATCTCTGTTGTCACTTCTCAAGCAACTTGGTTACGCACCACCTTTTTCTTTAATTAATGAAACTAGTACACGCTCCACAATACACAGATCACTGGCTTGCAGCCGACTTAGCTAGAAAGAGACTTGATGATATACATCTTACTAAAATTGATACCTTAGGGAAAAAAAAAAGTTGATGATAATATTTTTTATCGTAAATTTTGCGGGACTCAAATTTATACATAATAATTAACACAACATACAAGATTTTAATTTCTTTCTATTTATTACTCATGCATGTACTTATTTAATTCAATATCCATACTTATATCAGCGACGGACTCGCAATTTCAAAACAATGAAGAAGATTAACAACACCAAATCTACCACCTGTTAAAGAAGATAGTTATATGATAATATTGTTATTAAATATAATGTTGACTTATCTTAATCACAGTATAAGTATCTTTTAAGATATGTTATTTGATTTCATTTGCTTGGAAACTACTTGTCAACTAGATAAAGAAAATGACATCTTTGTGTCAAGGCATTTCTTACTTGAACAAGCTCTTTTCAACTCATTTCTAATCTTTCAATCGTTTTGTTAACATTCCATTTATATCTGATCCAATCATAGTATCGTAAATAGCAATGGAAACTAGTCGATCCCATGTCCCGTCGGAGGTTTTTAAGAGGCGGGACATTGATTAAGATATCGCTTTCCGTGTCCCATTTCATTCATCTTTATCTATATGTTTAAATTAAAAAATAGAAAAATAAAAAAAGGGACTTCGTTTTTCGTCCTTGCTCCAATTCTTGATGGCACGGAAAATTCTTGCCACATTCATACACCTATGCATTTGTTCAGGCGTGTTCAGCCCACAAGAGCTCGTGGTCTATCCGCCAATATCTTCAAAAGAATTACTGATTTATATAAATTTATTACAAAATAAAAGGAAATTAAATAAGAAATCCACTTTTTTTTTATTTTTTTCACAACACAGACATGAACGCGAACTGAATAGAACAATAGAATTTCTTCTCACACTGTCAAATCACCCCTCAAAAACGCCAAAAAAAATTTAAAAAAAATCACAAAACAACCTAGCTGGTGGCGCCGGAGACTTGGAACCGACATAAAGGGCAAGAGTTATGGCGAGAGAGCCACCTTGTGATACAAACTGCATGGAACACGTGTCCACACGGGACTTGCTTACCTGATCTGTATCCCTCCATACAAACTGCACAGGAGCCACTCGCAGTAACCGTAGGCATCTCAATCGGGTCGGCCGCCATGGGTTCCGTCGAATGGTTCATGCCTGAGTCCGACCCGCAATCTATTATTGTTAAGGCGAGATCGAGGTCAAAGGCTTCATTTATAGAATGAATCTGCGACATGATTGGTTCGTTATATAGGAATTATGAGAAGTCTGGGTTCGGGTTGGGGAAGAATGATTGAAGGATCCATATTTATAGGGTGGGGGGACATGAATAGGCGGTGTTGCTTGGGTCATAATTCACTTTATACAAACTGCGACGTGTTTGTGTTATAAAGTGTGTTAAAAGTAGTCGAGCTTTAGCAAAGCTCAACTCATTATTATAACTTTAAAAAAAAAAAAATGCAAATTGAGCCCAACAAATATCAAATTAGCCCATATCACCCAATCTCATTAATTACATACAACATTCTATAGGGTTTTCGACGTTTAAAAAATAAAAACAATTTTTCGTAGAGTTGCAAACTTTTTAAACTGAGCCCAAAGTCTCCTTCTTCTTCGATATTCCTCTAGCTTTACTAGCAAGTGATGTTATTAATGCCCAACTTTAAATTATTGATAGTTGTTATGAGGAGGTTGAAAAATGATATCTTACCATTTACAAGAGGTAATAGAAATTCTAGGGAGTCCGATGAATATTTTGTATCGGATGTCTTGGATGAAGAAGATGATATTGAATTGAAATTCGATAGAGTTTGATAAAATTTAGAATTTTTTAAGCCAGTGTTCGTATATAATCAAATTGTAAAAAATTTATTATTAAGTAATTATAGTATTTATGATTTTGAGCAATCTATTTTTGTTGAAAATTTGAAAAATATGTATAAAGTTTCAAGCACGTATTATTTTATTTATTTAGTAGTTTAAAATATTTAAAATAATATTAAAAATTCGCAAAAAGAATAATTACACATACGCTTCGCATAGACATGAATATACTTGTAATGCTTGATGTTCGATTGAAATGCATTACTGCGCATTATCCATTTTAGAACGTTGCCAACTATCTTTTTGCTTGTACAACAATTGGTACATAATTTGGTCTTTCAATTATTGATCATGAAGTCCGTGATCAAATAGTTCTTATTTTGTTCATATGTCATTTTCATCCATAGATAATGAAGATATGAAAATGTTCTCAGTTTAGCTTCTATTCGACAAATTTATAAATTGTTTATAAAGAAAAATAATAAGATGCATAATAGTGGTTTTGATGAAATATGTTAATAGTGAGTAATTAAGAATGTCTGCTTTAAATTAATGATTGAGTTTAGTTGTATTTATAAACTATGTATAAATTTGTATCCAAACATAGGCTTAATACATGAACCATTAAAAATAAAATATAATTAATATTTTCGATTCAATTTAATATTATTTATTTTTGTAATTTACAATTTAGATATGTAATTAAAAAATAAATTTCTCCTTTATCTGATTGTTCGAACTTCTAGATGAGATAGTTAAACATAAACTAACGGTTAAAATTAATCAAACATTATTATACAATTAAAGAATCCTCAAGAAGTAAAAGAAAAATGACAAACTAAAATATGTGACATGTCCTGGCATTTTACTTAATTTTAATGTGTTGTAATTAGATTATTCTGCTACAATTTTAGTGCAGAATTAATAAATCACTTCTTCGTACTTCTAATAAATAATTGATGTACCCATTCAAGTGCACTCATCCATGCCACAAATAAATAAAGATTGTGGAAAGAGAGCATGAATTTTGCAGTTTAAATTTTATGATTTTGGTTCCATCAGATTTCCATCTAACAAGTTCAAATTCCTACCTAATCAACTGATAAATTGTTATAGATGACTATTTAGATAGTACAGATACTTCAAAAGTAGTTATACTTATTTTAAAATTCTGTATTTAGATCAATTTGTAAGTCAATGGAACTCTATATATGGGTCTAATTTCAATGGAACTCTATAAATGGATCTAATATTATGATGAATCATCTCTCTCTCTGTTGTAACATTAATTTAGTAACGAGTTATTAGCACAATTCTCTAAATTTCTTTTTTGTAATGAAAATAGAGAAAAAGAGAAGAGAAAATAAAAATCAATAGATTTGTGTATGTTTTATTAAGAACCAAAATCCTATATTTATAGGGGAGAATTAATGATACAATTGTAATAATTTATAGGACTGCAGGGTACAATTATTATTCATTAATAACTTATCATTTACAACACTTCCCTTTAAATGATACATTATAAATTATTTGCTTCGTTAAAATTTTGTTTGATAAAAATCTAATGGGATAAAAAAAAATCAAACAAAGGAAAAAGAGTATAATTATTTTTGGAGTATTAAAAATAAATGTTACTTCATTAAAACCTTACTAAAAAATTCAGTGGGATAAAACCTAAGCGAAAGTAAAAGAGTACAACTACTCCCATTGATGTTGATAACTGAAAATTTCTGAGTCAAAGCATTCCAATCTCATAAACCAATTTCTTAAATGTAGATGTCGACAGTGTTTTTGTGAATAAATTAGCCACATTATCATTTGAGCAAATTTGTTGGATATCGACGTCATCGTTCTTTTGAAACTCGTGTGTATAAAAGAATTTTGGAGAAATACGATTCGTTCTCTCACATTTGATGTCGTATCTTTTGAGATGTGCAAAACAAGTTGCATTGTCTTCATACATATTCTTGACTAACTTTATGGATTGCAATAATTTCATAATGATTTGAGAATGTTGCTGTCAATGATTGTTTTACAGATCTCTATGATATAACTGTTCCTCCATGGATAAACGCATATCATTTTTGTGATTTATCTTTACTTGGGTTAGAGAGATAACCTACATCTGCATATATATCCCACAAAAGTAGATCTCAACTTTTGAGAATATAATAATCACAAATCAACAGTGCTCTTTATGTAATGAAAAATATGTTTAAACATCATTACAATGTGTTTGAGTTGGTGTAAAGTCATATCTTGTAAGGAGATTTACATAAAAAGTTATGTCAGGTCGTGTCCAATTTGCAAGATAAGTTAAAGCTCAAATTGAACATGGTACTTCAGGATCAAAAATATTTTCTCCATTTTCAAGTAAACAAAATGGATCATTTTTCAAATCATGTGATCAAATAAGTGATGCCAATGGATATATATTATCCATATAAAAAGTTTTTAAGATTTTTTTTCTGATGAACAAATATTCTTTCTGATAAGTGCTCAATTTGCAACCCAAGATAAAATTTTATTTTTCCCAAATCTTTCATTTCAAATTCGTTTTTCAAATAATCAGCAGTTTTGTTGAGTTCTTCAACAGTTACAATTAAATTTAAATTATCAACATAAAGTGCTACAATTACAAATCTAATATTTGTTTTTTTATAAAAATACATGGGCAGATATTGTCATTTCTATTACCTTCCTTCAACAAATATTCGTTAGGGCTATTATACTACATGCGTCCGTTTTATTTGATCAATCATTACTTTGATCGATATATTTCGATGCATTTATTTTGATTCCTTACTATATGATACAGTATATAATGTGCAAAATTGTTGTCAACAAATTTTTCCTTTCGATTCTATTTATTTTCCATAATGAAATAACTTATTGAAATATCTCACGATTCATTATTTTAGGAACTTGAACCTTTTTTGAGGTTTTTATAATTTGTTATATCTAAATACTCATCCAGATTATATACTTTCTTAATGAGATCATCTTTGCTAATTGCTCCATTTTCGTTTGAATTTTTTTGTATTAGAATCGAATACCATCACTTTTCTAGCGTGTCATAGATATATCATATAAATGTCAACAAATTGTCCCCATAGGGTATCAATTCATGTTGGAGCATTTAAAATTGGTACGTGAGATATTGTTTATTTCTTTGATCAGTAAATGCATCTAAATAAATTATCTTTCAAACTTCTGATTTGAATAATATTTAGTGAGGATTTAGATGATAATGCATTTATACGTCATTTTCAAATTCTTTATTCTTCCCTTAACTCTGAGAGAATTGTTCAAATCAAATTGACAATCATTTTTCCCTCGTTATAAAATATCCCTATTTCGGGAGAAGGATTCAAACTTCGCATTTATTTTCAACATTCTTTATTTTCTATTTCAGTGCATTGTGGTGGTTCAATTTTACATATACTGCACTATCAAAATAATTAAATGAAAAAATTAGGCTCTGATCATAAGCTAATTATAATAGGGAGAACTATAATTTTGATATGATGCATAATATAATTTTCTAAATAAAAGGGGAAAATACTTTGTTCTCAATTATATTAATTGGAAACGTTTAACAAACAATAATGTTAAACCATTTATTGATATCCCAACTAATACTTAGGGTTCGTTTGATTGCAAAGATAGAATTGAATTGGGTGGACAACGAATTCCAGGGAATTGAATTACCTAGAATTGTTTTTCTGGGAATTGTAAATTATTGTATTTGATTGCTATAATTTTCCACGTGGAAAATGTTGAAATAAAAGTATTTTTTGATATTCGTTTAACTTTGTTTTACATGAAAATTGTCAATTAAAAAGATTGTATTGGGGATGACATTGGTTTCCATCATAAAAAAAATAATAATAATAATAATAACAATAAAAAATAAAAAATTCAAGAAAATTATCTATTTTTTAGTGTTCGTTTGACTTTGTTTTACATGAAACTTATCAATGAAAGAGAAATATTTTTTTACGATAATTCTTAGAATTTGTTTTCATTGCCTAAAAAAAACGAAAAAAAAATTTGCTACAGTAGCTGGGAATTCCAATTCTTACCATATGGTGAGAATTAGAATTCCACCAAATCAGGGAATAGCACAACTTCCAATAAAAACTAGAAACCAATTCCATGGAAATTTTTTTGAATCAAACACTACATTTTGGGTGGAAAATGGAATATCACAACTTCCAATAAAAACTAGAAACCAATTCCATGGAAAATCTTTTGAATCAAACACTACATTTTGGGTGGAATTGGGTGAATCAAACACTACCTTATTAAAATATTGAGATTCATGCCCACTAGCATTGACAAGACACAGTCTTGATTACATAATCTGAAAATTATGCTTATAATTTTAAATTTGAACAATAATTTCGCAAATTTCATGTTTCGAACACGATGCAATCATCTAATATATGTATCAAATCTATTAGATACAAATAATATTTAGATGATCAATGTGGAGGATGATATGGCTCCATTTATCAACCTAATTAATTTTTATAAGTTTAGGGAATACGGTCCCTGCTTTAGCTAGTGATGGTTAATGAAATTTTTTTGTGAAAGAGAACAAACATCATATACGATTGAATTGCAGAATCTTCTGGTTCTTCATTGAATATCCATTTGAATTTTTAATTTCAAATCATTATTAATTCAGTGATGATCCAACTAGTCATGTGAAACAATAAAATTAAATTGAACTTCCGATTTAATATAAGATATAATTCAATGATTTAATTTCAAATAATATGAATAAAGCTTATATAATCATATATCATTCAAATAGTAAAACTAATCAATATTCTCATGACATTAGTTATCTATATATTTTTTAGGGATAAATATGAATTCAAAATGATATATTCTTCGAAAATATGTTACTTCGAAAGCACATTATCTCTAATTATTAGTTCTTCAAAAGCAATATGTTGATATTCTTCTGGAATATTGAAAATTATAATTTATGCTCTTCAAGAGCGATAAATTAATATTCTTCTTGAATATTAATAATATGGAAGACTAATTTTCTTTAAAAATTACAATCCAATATTGAGTTGTTTTATTTTTATTTTTTTAAGAAAACAATGAGATAAGTACTATTTCGAGATCACTTTATATTTGATTATTACTTCTTCAAGAGCAATAAATCAATATTCTTTTAGAATATTGAAAATAATATTATACTCTTTAGGAGCAATAAACATAATATTTTTTTGGAACATTAATTATAATGTTGTTCTATTTTAGAAGTAACAACATGATAAATTTTTAATTTAAAGTTTATAGCAGAAAATCTAAAAATATTTAATTTATCATACAAATATGATATGAATTTGTATAGAAAGATTAATTACAAAAAATGTATAAGTAAAAAAATCTTCTAAACATTATGTATATAACGGAATAATCATTATAGATTTGTGAGCAAAAAGGCATAGAAGAAATAGAAGAAGAATCAACCTCATTTTAATGCATATGTATGTAGAAAACTTTACATGTTACCAAATTACTACATTCACTAAACTTTAAAAAATTAAGCTATCGGGCTGATAACGTGTTATGATAAAAGAGAAAAAGAGAAGAGAGAATAAAAATCAATAGATTTGTGTTTGTTTTATTAAGAATCAAACCCCTATATTTATAGGAAAAAATCAGGGATACAACGATAATAATTTCTAGGGTTGCACAGATACAATTGTCATTCACTGATAAACTTACCATTTACAACATTTTTGACATTGTTCTACAAAACAAAAGAGTGAATATTTGTATGATTTATCCTTTCTAAAACTAAATACTGATGTAATTTCGTATTTCTATAGAGAAGAATCTAATGAGCATCAGTGTTTAGTTTATATTAAGCATGGCGACATAACACACTAATTAATTGGTGAATGTCGATAATCATTAGATCATATATATAGATATCTCTCTCCACACCACACACACACATTACTCATATCAATATTTCATTAGAAAATTGTCTTATAACTTTCGAAAAAATATCAATTTATAATAAATGTTCTTGAAAAATATTTATATTAATAATTATAATATTACTCCTAAAGAAGCAAAAAGTTTACATATAAATATTGTGCGCTTGCTCTCGAGAAAACCTCATATTTATGCTTAACCTTATTCTAAAGGATTTTTTGTATTGTTCTACATAACTTTATAGGAATTGATAAGAATATAACATGTGTATTCTAATAGAAGAAAGATATTTTAGTATAACAATAAATCAGCAGAGTATTATGCCCTAAAGCAGAATTTTTTTTATCCGTACATCAATATTTTGAAAAAAAAAAAAAAAAAGTCTTGTTATTCTCGAAGAAAGACAACTTTATATGTAGTAATATTCTAGAAGAATATTATGTGATCTAATCTTTTGGAGAGATGTGATATAAAATATGATCTAACATTAAGAAGATATGTTGTGTGTGTTTGAGCCACATTATTTTGAAATAATGTATTTTGGAATAATGAATTGATGGAGAATGTGTGGTTTAAAAATGAGAAAAAGTTTGAATTTGTGTGTAATATTATTTTATTTAAAAATTGGGTGGTCGAAATGATGTAAAATCACTTTTTAATAATGTATTTTTTTTGTGAAAAATGTGGCTCAAACAGGATCTATATAGACATGTAAATTATTTTTGGATTTCTTGGCCAATGTTTTGATAATCTGAAGAAACTTGCCAGGCTTTCATAAGCGTAAGGTTTTGCCAAGGCTAGTGTTTTGTTTTCTTTGACAATAAAATTGTTATCAAACTGTGGAGACAGTCAGTTATTCTCTCTATGTTTGTTTTTTCTTCATAACTGTCCTATTTATAATCTAGAAGACGATTGTCCGATTGAATTTAGAAAAGATTGATATACATATGAATTCTTTTTAAAATTTGTTTTTGAAGAATTATAGGATAATTCGAAGAAACTTGACTTGTTTGCGTAATTGTAATGTTTTGCCAAGACTAGTGTTTTGTTTCCTTTGACACCTGTTACGCTTCTTCCATCAAGGTTCCAAGCATAGCTACCTGACAATCACATAGTAATTAGCAAATTTAGGCGAACGCTCCATGTCATTCTTCTTGATCGAACCCCATGAAGAAGTCAACCCCCTATGGAGAGGTCAAACTTATGTCTGAGGCAAAACCCACATGGATGAGGAGAGGTAGGTAAAGACTGTAGAGGATCTTTCGAACAAGATTGCTTAACATTGATTGATATGAAAATTCACTACAACATCACCCTACCAAGTCAAAACTTGCACGATTGGGCAAGGGTGGCAAAGGGTCATAACATTAAATGCGCTGGAGCCTAGGACTGATTGATTGATACCTATGATAAGGTACCTCGACCGTTAGAATGGGGTCATTTGTCTTTTCATCTAAGGATTTTTACTCACCTCCTTCTACTATAAAAACAACACATTGTTCCATTAAAAAGTAATACACTTCTATGCTCTCAACATATAACTTTTGCAATCTTTCTTCACTCTCTATAATCCATGCATCTGAACTTTTTTTTTTTTTTTTTACTTAAGTAGCTCACATCTTTATAAGTATGTCCCATAATCAAATACCCACTGGTACAAAGACTAATTTAACCTTCTAAGTGTACGTAGCTGCCTTTCCTACTCCGGAGAGGGCCACATACAACTTACAATTTGTCCAAAGTATACAAGACAAAAGATTATGTGGACGAGAGAGAATCCGATATTTGTTGGCTACGTCGCCTCTACAAAAAAAAGAACAAAAAAAGAAAATAAATAGACCAACAACGCTAAAATTGTTGTTAAACTATGGCGACAATCAATTAAGTCATTTTATGTTTTATGTTCCTTTTCAGTGATGATTCATGAACCATGTCTATATTAAATTCTTGTTGCGAGCTAGCTCAATCATGAAGAGCATTGAGCCTTTGTGGGCTTGGTCTACTGTGTTGCTGTGCCCTAATCAATCTAAAAATAAAAATATAAGGGTGCATTTGATTTGCTATTTTTGAGTTGTTTCAGTATTTAATTTTGCAAAACACTAAAAATGTTTTTGGTCGGATATTTCTAAAAACGCATTTCGAAAACAAGGATAAATTTATAATATAAAAACTCAAAAGACATTTTTGATGTTTTGAGTGTTTTTAGTGAAAATACTAAAATATGGAAAATAAGTGTTTAAATAAAATTTTAAAATAAAAATTTAAAATTATAACAAATAATTTTTTTTAAAAAAATATATAGTTTCCATTTGACCCCTATTATTTCACATTATAATTTTTTTCTCTTATTTTCAACCACACAATCTTCCGTATACACCTAAATCATTTTTTCAGCCGTACATTCTCCAAAAAACACTACTTAAAAAAAAATAATATCAAATAATGGGGGCCAAACGGGGACGTAATTCAGGAAACCAAATTCAAAAAAAAAAACCAAAAATTTTGAAAAAAAAAGTGAAACCTAAAATTTTAAAAATGAAATTTTAAAAAATGAAAAATAAAAATTCTGAAAAATAAAATTATAAAAATTTCTAAAAAAAATAAAAATAGTTCAAGTTCTTAATACTTATTTACATAAAAAAAAAAAATAACACAAATAACAAAATATTTTCAGTTAATGTCATTAATTTTTATTTTTATTTCATATATTTTTGAAATCAGTTAATTAGTTGTTTTTATTTTCCTTTTATAACGAGAAAAATATTGTAATATTTATATATTACTTGATACTTTTTAACATAAAATTGTTCTATTTTCACTGAATAATTAAATTTCATGAAATAAAATGTTTTATAAAATTTTATAAAATAAAATGTCATAAAATATATATTTTTTTTTAAATTTCAAACCAAACGTATTTTCTAATTTTCTATTTTAAGAAATAATTTTTCAAAACGACAAAACAAATTCGTCTTTAATAATCTTAATATAGACTCTCAAAATGAGCGTGAGGTAATCTTCTTTTTTGGAATTCAATCACATAGACATATGTAGCAATAGGACTCAACAACTTTCTCTTAAACAAATCTGTCTTCAATTCCTCAAATCTGGCACGAAATATTCGTACTAACAAATTTGGCCTATTCTGTATTTCATCACTATGTTTCAATTCACGTTTTATTTCAAACCAATTTGGATTACATGTCATTGTAAAAAACACACTAGGTTTACCATATCTCTGAACTAAAGACATTGTATCCATATATCTTTTAGTCATGTTATTAGGACCCCCTAACAAAACCAAAAGGCAATACTAATGATCTACTAATTTTATAACCTCTATTTTCACAATTTTGTACACTATCTACAATTCCCTGATGTAGTTCAGCTCTTATAACATTTTGGTTATTACAAAAGTAGTGTAATCTTGCTGTTTCAATTTTCACATACATATCCACAACATATTGCTGTAAAAGTCTGTCAGCATGTAAAATAATACAATTATTTACACACCTAATTTGAAACTTGTAACAATAATNTTTTATAGCACCATAATGACCACAAATTTTAGAAGATGGCAAAACATAAGGTTGATGAAGAATACTTCCTTTACCAATTTTTTTTGCATATTCAACACTCATACTCATACTCACGTCCCCTGATTCCCCTAATTTAAAACGTTGATTAGCATCACCTTCAAGAAAAAAAGAAAAAAATTTGGAAAAAAAAGAAAATTCTTAGGAAAAAAGCATTCCATATAAATAAACTAAACATAATTGTATATAAAAAATGACCAAATAAGAGCCATAAAAAAAATCTCCGAAGAGTTCGCAGAAATCAATGATCTCTCTGAACTATGCAGAGTGTGAGGAGTTTTCAAAGTTTTTTCTGTAAAAAAAAAACACAGCCAATAAACAAATATAACAAATACAAGTACAACAAAATGATAAATTAAAAACTATAGAAACGGAAACACGAACAACTTTTTAAAAAGATTTAGAAGTAAATAAATCATACTAAAAACATTTTCATTACAACAATAAAAGCCTCTGCTTTTTCTATAGAATTTTGTAGTAGGAGAATGAGCACAAATTTTAGAAGATGTCAAAACATAAGTATTTTCTTTATCAATTTTTTCTGCATATTCAACACTCACACTCATTCCCCTTATTCAAAATGTTGATTAGCATTACGAAAGAAAAAAAATTTGAAAAAAAAGGAAATTGTAACGAAAAAAGCATTTCATATAAATAAACTATATTACATAAAAAATGACCGCTATAAAAATAAATAAATAAATAAATCTCTGAACAGTTCACAGAGATTAATTCATCTCTCTGAACTATGCGGTTAGACCATTCTTCCCTCCGCACTCTCCGCATGGTGCGGAGTTTTTGGATTTTTTCTTAAAAAAATAGCCAATAAAAATAAACAAATTAAAACACAACAAAAATTGATAAATTAAAAATTACAGATAAACTAAACATAATTATTATATATAAAAAAAAATAACTACAAATTAAGCTTGTTCAAACTGTTAAGAAAAAAAATTAGTAAGCTGATTTCTTCGAAGTGTGCAAAGAGTTCTGAACTCATGTGCCATCTCTTCGTGCCACTTGATTATTTTTTCAGGATAAAATTTGATTAAAACAAATACAAGCACATAAAAAGAGCATAAACACTACTTAATATCAACATGTTAAACTGAAGGTCCTTAAACGTCAATCAGAATGAACTACAAAATAAGGTTGCACTTCATGCATTAGATTTTTCAGTTGAAGATTCTCAATGCACGTTTGCTTTCTCTTTCTTTCATAAGCCCGCATATTCTTAAACCAATCACCAACATTTTTTTTAAGAAATAACATGATTATGTAAAGATAAGGTGGAGACTATTTGTAAAATTTCTACATTAATTGGACTTTTATTTCCTTAATCAAATGTGCATCGAGGAAAATCAACCTCTATAAATATAGGTATCTAATATTGTTGTCTTCCCATGTCGACAGCAAACTAAAAAGCAAAAAAAAAGAAAAAAGAAAAAGAGAATCAACGTTGAAAGCTTCGAAGATGAAGTTAGAATATTTGGAATGTGGTCCAATAAAAATAGAATTCACCAAAACGAAAAAAAAGAAAAGAAAATGAAGATATCAATAAAAAGGAAAATAAGGAGTATGATCATGGGAGTATGGTTAGCATGGTTGTCGGCATGATCGCAAGTATGAATAGAAGCAAAAAATAAAAAAAAAAGGGAAAAAAATAACGTGAACAGTAAAATGAGATTGTTTTACTATTGTATCTATAGTTGCATCACATTCACCTTTTTAAAAGAAGTTAGGAAAGTGATACCTTAGGGGGCAAAGAAAGGAAAAAAAAGAAAAAAAAGGTTGATGATAATATCTTCAAAAGAATTACTGAATTATATAAATTTATTACAAAATAAAAGGAAATTAAATAAGGAAATTAGCTAAGCAACCCACTTTTTTTTTTTTTTCACAACACAGACATGAACGCGAACTGAATAGAACAATATAATTTCTTCTCAGTGTCAATTCACCCCTCAAAAACGCCAAAAAAAAATAAAAAATCACACAACAACCTAGGTGGTGGTGCCGGAGACTGGGAACCGACATAAAGGGCAAGAGTTATGGCGAGAGAGCCACCTTGTGATACAAACTGCATGGAACACGTGTCCACACTGGACTTGCTTACCTGATCTGTATCCCTCCATACAAACTGCACAGGAGCCACTCGCAGTAACCGTAGGCATCTCAATCGGGTCGGCCGCCATGGGTTCCGTCGACTGGTTTATGCCTGAGTCCGACCCGCAATCTACCATTGTTAAGGCGTGATCGAGGTCAAAGGCTTCATTTACAGAATGAATCTGTGACATGATTGGTTCGTTATACAGTAATTATGAGAAGTCCGGGTTCGGGTTGGGGAAGAATGATTGAAGGATCCATATTTATATAGTCGGCGGACATGAATAGGCGGTGTGGATTGGGTCATAATTCACTTTATACAAACTGCGACGTGTTTGTGTTATAAAGTGTGTTAAGGTAGTCGAGCAAAGTTCAACTCATTTTTATAACTTAAAAATAATTTTAAAAAAAATAAAAAATAAATAAATTGAGCCCAACAAATATCAGATTAACCCATATCACCCAATCTCATTAATTACTTACAACATTCTATAGGATTTTTGACGTTTAAAAAATAAAAACAATTTTTCGTAAAGTTGCAAACTTTTTAAATCGAGCCCAAAGTCTCCTCCTTCTTCGATAGAGTTTGATAAAATTTAGAATTTTTTAAGCCGATGTTCGTATATAATCAAATTGTAAAAAATTTATTGTCAAGTAATTGTAGTATTTATGATTTTGAGCAATATATTTTTGTTGATAATTTGAAAAATCTGTATAAAGTTTAAAGCATGTATTATTTTATTTATTTAGTAGTTTAAAATATTAAAAATTCACAAAAAGAATAAATACACATATGCTTCGCATAGACACAAATATACTTGTAATGCTTGATGTTAGATCGAAATGTATTACTGTGCAATATCCATTTTAGAACGTTGCCAACTATCTTTTTGCTTGTACAACAATTGGTACATAATTTGGTCTTTCAATTATTGATCATGANTTATCAACATAAATTACCACAATTGCAAATCTAATATTTGTTTCTTTATAAAAAACATAGGCAGACATCGTTATTTTTATAACTCACCTTCAATAAATATTAGTTAATGTGATTATACAATATGCATCCGTTTTATTTGGTCAATTATTACTTTGATATATATATTTTAACGAATTTATTTTGATTCCTTTCTATATGATGCAGTATATAATGTGCAAAATTGTTGTCAACATTTTTTTTTTTTTAGATTCTATTTATTTTTCCATAATGATATAACTTATTGAGATATCTCAAGTTTCATTATTTTAGGTGCCTGAACCTCTTTTGAGACTTTATAATTTGTTATGTCTAAATACTCATCAAGAATATATGCCTCCTTAATGAGATCATATTTGCCAATTGCTCAATTTATAATGAGCCAAAATGGTGAATGGCTCTTTTTGGCTCAATGGAGAAGATGAATGGCTCATTTTAAATTGACTCATTATAAATTGACTACCCATTTAATATGTCTTTCTAAATTTTTCCAGTGACACAAGATGACAGCAATGGTAGTTGTGGAATTGTGAAATATAATGTGTTCACGATATTTTTTCTTTATTTAACTTAATTATTTAAAGTATTTTCAGATTCATATTGCTTCTACTGTTACTTATGGACTAAGTTGATGGCGGGAAAAAGGGGTGAAGTGGGTGAGGACAATTTTACCCTTGTTTATGGTAAGAAAAGGTATTTTTGTATTTAATTAACGGAAAAACTGACGGAATATGGACGGAAGGGCGTCCAGCGCAAAGAAAGGTTGAAATGAGGGCAAAAATGCCAAAAAATGAAAGGTATGGACGTTTTCCACAATAGACTTGAAAAGTAGGGACGTTTTGTGCCAATTACCCTTTAATTAACGGAAAAACTAACGGAATATGGACGGAAGGACGTCCAGCGCAAAGAAAGATTGAAATGAGGGCAAAAATGTCAAAAAATAAAAGGTAGGGACGTTTTCCACAATAGACTTGAAAGGTAGGAACGTTTTGTGCCAATTACCCAATAAAAATCAATAGATTTGTGTGTATTTTATTAAGAACTAAAGTCCTACATTGATAGGAAGAATCATGGATACAACGGTAATAATTATTAGAATTGCAGAGATACAATTGTCATTCACTAATAAACTTACTATTTACAACATTTTTGACATTGTTCTACAAATCAAAAGAGTGAATATTTGTACGATTTATCCTTTCTAAAACTAAATACTGTTGCAATTTCGTAGTCCGACGGAGAAGAATCCAATGAGCATCCATGCCTAGCTTATATTAAATACCGGTGATATGGCACACTAATTACTTAGTGTATACCGATACTCATTAGATCATCTCTCTCTCTCTCTCTCTCTCTCTATGTGTGTGTGTGTGTGTGTGTACATACATGATATATACATGGATTTGAATTAATATAAAATATAATTTATTACTCATATCAATATTTCATAAGAAATTAGTTTTATAACTTTCGGAAAAATATCAATTTATAATAAATGTTCTAGAAAAATATTTATATTTAAAATTATAATATCGCTCCTAAAGAAGCAAAAAGTTTACATATAAATATTGTGCGCTCTCTCGAGAAAAGCTCACATTTATAGTTAAACCATATTCTAAAGGATTTTTTGTATTGTTCTACACAACTTTATAGGAATTGATAAAAATATAACATGCATATTCTAATAGTAGAAAGATATTATATTATAACAATAATTTGGCAGAGTATTGTGCCTTAATGCAGAATTTTTATATATACACCAATATTTTTAAAAAATAAAAAATCTTGTTATTCCCGAAGAATATTATGCGATCTAATCTTTTGGAGAGACGTGATATAAAATATGATCTAACATTAAGAAGAGATGCTATATATACATGTAAATTATATCTGGATTTCTTGACCAATGTTTTGATAATTTGAAGAAACTTGCCAAGTTTGCATAAGCGTAAGGTTTTGCCAAGGCTAGTGTTTTGTTTTCTTTGACGATAAAATTGTTATCAAATTGTGGCGACAGTCAATTATTCTCTCCATGTTTGTTTTTTTGAAAAGATTGATATACATATGAATTCTTTTTAAATCTGTTTAACCGAATTATAGGATAATTTGAAGAAACTTGACTTGTTTGCATAAGTGTAATGTTTTGCCAAGACTAGTGTTTTCTTTCCTTTAACACTTGTTGCGCTTCTTCTAGTAAGGTTCCAAGCATAGCTACTTGACAATCACATAGTAATTAATGAACTTAGGCCAACACTCCATGTCATTCTTCTTGATTGAACCCTATGAAGAAGTTGAAACCCTATGGAGAGGTCAAACTCATGTCTAGGGCCAAAACAACGTATATAGATGAGGAGAGGCAGGTAAAGACTATACAGATCATCTTTCAAACAAGATCTCTTAAGATTAATTAATGTGACAATTTGTTTTCTTTGACGATAAAATTGTTATCAAATTGTGGCGACAGTCAATTATTCTCTCCATGTTTGTTTTTTTGAAAAGATTGATATACATATGAATTCTTTTTAAATCTGTTTAACCGAATTATAGGATAATTTGAAGAAACTTGACTTGTTTGCATAAGTGTAATGTTTTGCCAAGACTAGTGTTTTCTTTCCTTTAACACTTGTTGCGCTTCTTCTAGTAAGGTTCCAAGCATAGCTACTTGACAATCACATAGTAATTAATGAACTTAGGCCAACACTCCATGTCATTCTTCTTGATTGAACCCTATGAAGAAGTTGAAACCCTATGGAGAGGTCAAACTCATGTCTAGGGCCAAAACAACGTATATAGATGAGGAGAGGCAGGTAAAGACTATACAGATCATCTTTCAAACAAGATCTCTTAAGATTAATTAATGTGACAATTCACCGCAATAGTCACCCTACCAAGCCAAAACCTGCATGACAGGCCTAGGAAGGCAAAGAGTCATAACATTAATGCGTTCGAGTCTACGAGCGATTGATTGATACCTATGATAAAGTACTTCGATCGTTAGGATGGGGTCATTTGTCTCTTCATCCAATGATTCTTATTCACCCACTTCTACTATAAACACTCACACATTGTGCCATTAAAAGGTAATACATGTTTATGCTCCCAACATATATATGACTTTTGCAATCTCTCTCTTCACTCTCTATAAGCCGCAGGTCTGAACTTTTTTCCTTAAGTGGCTCACGTCTTTATAAGTACGTCCCATAATCAAATATCTACTCTTACAAAGACTAATTTAACCTTCTAAGTATACGTAGTTGCCTCTTCCCAGTCCAGAGAGGGCCACATACAACTTACAATTTGTCTAAGTATACAAAACATAAAATTACGTGGACAAGAGAGGAGCCAAAATCTGTTGGCTACGTTGCTTCTACAAAAAAAAGGAGACCAACAACACTAAAATTGTTGTCAAACTATGGCCACAATCAAGTAATTTTATGTTTTATGTTCCTTTTCAGTTGCCTTATTGATAATAATATATACATCAAAGAAAAAAATAAAGGGCCAGTGATGATTCATGAACCATGTCTATATTAAATTCTTGTTGCGAACTAGTCCAATCATAAAGAGAATTGAGCCTTTGTGGGTTCGATCTACTGTGTTGCTGTGCCCTGATCAATCTAAAAATAAAATATAAGGGTGCATTTGGTTTGTTATTTTTGAGTTGTGTTAATATTTAGTTTTGTAAAATGCTAAAATCGTGTTTAGTCGGATATTTCTAAAAATTTATTTCGAAAACAAGGATAAATTTATAACGTAAAATTCAAAACACATTTATGATATTTTGAGTGTTTTTAGTGAAAATACTGACTCAAAATATGGAAAATAAGTGTTTAAATAAAATTTTAAAATTCTAACAAATAATTTTTTTTATGGAAAATATAGCCCCCATTATTTCACATTATAATTTCTCTCTCTCTCTCTCTCTCTTTTTTTTAATCAAACATACAATCTTCCATAAAATAATATTACACTTAAATCGATTTTTTTTTTTTTTAAATCACACATTCCCTTAAAAACACTATTTTAAAAAATTGTAATACCTAATAATGGGGGGCCAAATGGGGGCATAATTCAAGAAACCAAATTCAAAAAACAAAAAACAATAAATATAAAATTTTGAAAAAAAGCAAAACCTAAAATTTTAAAAAAGAAAAATAAAAATTCTAAAAAATAAAATTATAAAAATTTCTAAAAAATAAAAATAATTCAAGTTCTTAATACTTATTTACATAAAAATTTCAAAAAAAATTAAATTAACACAAACAACAAAATATTTCAGTTCATGTCATTAAAAATTATTTTTATTTCATATATTTTGAAATCAGTTAATTAGTTGTTTTTATTTTACTTTTATAACGAGAAAAATATTGTAAGATTTATATATTACTTGATAATATTAATATAAAATTGTTCTATTTTACTGAATAATTAAATTTCATGAATTAAAATGTTTTATATAATTTTATAAAATAAAATGTCATAAAATAATTTTTTAAAATTTCAAACCAAAAATATTTTCTAATTTTTTATTTTGAGAAATAATTTTTCAAAATGACAAAGCAAATTCGTTTTTAACGATCTTAATGTAGACTTTCAAAATAAAAAATTGGAAATGAACTCAAAAACTAAAACTGAAAATTGAAACACAAATCGAATGAACCCTAATTTTTTATATCATATTTAATTATTTTATACCTTTCTATTATTCCTTCCACTCAACTTTTTATTCTATTTTTTGTTGGAGTTCAACTAACATATTAAATAGCAATATGATATATCAAATTCCATTTGGACCAATTTTTCCAACGGGCTAGTTTCAATTTTGGTAGCTTAGAAACAATTTGTAATAAAAGAAAATATATCTTCAAATGTTTGATATCATGCACAAACGAAACTATTAAAGAAGAATAGCCTACTCAATATTAAATAATTCTACACCAAATTTTAGAGTTTTTTAAAATTGAATAACAATGGTAGTTGATTATCACAGCTGACATAACCAATTCGTCTTCGTTTTTATTATATCACCACCATATATTATTAAGTACGTAGTCA
>NC_036249.1:22008464-22012385 GCF_002742605.1 Olea europaea var. sylvestris | reverse complement strand
ACGATATTTTTTCTTTATTTAACTTAATCATTTAAAGTATTTTCAGATTCATGTTGCTGCTACTGTTACTTATGGATTAAGTTGATGGCGGGAAAAAGGGGTGAAGTGGGTGAGGATAATTTTACCCTTGTTTATGGAAAAAAAAATGTATTTTTGTATTTAATTAACGGAAAAACTGACAAAATATGGACGGAAGGACATCCAGCGTAAAGAAATGTTGAAATGAGGGCAAAAATGTCAAAAAATAAAAGGTAGGGACGTTTTCCACAATAGACTTGAAAGGTAGGAACGTTTTGTGCCAATTACCCAATAAAAATCAATAGATTTGTGTGTATTTTATTAAGAACTAAAGTCCTACATTGATAGGAAGAATCATGGATACAACGGTAATAATTATTAGAATTGCAGAGATACAATTGTCATTCACTAATAAACTTACTATTTACAACATTTTTGACATTGTTCTACAAATCAAAAGAGTGAATATTTGTACGATTTATCCTTTCTAAAACTAAATACTGTTGCAATTTCGTAGTCCGACGGAGAAGAATCCAATGAGCATCCATGCCTAGCTTATATTAAATACCGGTGATATGGCACACTAATTACTTAGTGTATACCGATACTCATTAGATCATCTCTCTCTCTCTCTCTCTCTCTCTCTCTCTCTCTATATGTGTGTGTGTGTGTGTGTACATACATGATATATACATGGATTTGAATTAATATAAAATATAATTTATTACTCATATCAATATTTCATAAGAAATTAGTTTTATAACTTTCGGAAAAATATCAATTTATAATAAATGTTCTAGAAAAATATTTATATTTAAAATTATAATATCGCTCCTAAAGAAGCAAAAAGTTTACATATAAATATTGTGCGCTCTCTCGAGAAAAGCTCACATTTATACTTAAACCATATTCTAAAGGATTTTTTGTATTGTTCTACACAACTTTATAGGAATTGATAAAAATATAACATGCATATTCTAATAGTAGAAAGATATTATATTATAACAATAATTTGGCAGAGTATTGTGCCTTAATGCAGAATTTTTATATATACACCAATATTTTTAAAAAATAAAAAATCTTGTTATTCCCGAAGAATATTATGCGATCTAATCTTTTGGAGAGACGTGATATAAAATATGATCTAACATTAAGAAGAGATGCTATATATACATGTAAATTATATCTGGATTTCTTGACCAATGTTTTGATAATTTGAAGAAACTTGCCAAGTTTGCATAAGCGTAAGGTTTTGCCAAGGCTAGTGTTTTGTTTTCTTTGACGATAAAATTGTTATCAAATTGTGGCGACAGTCAATTATTCTCTCCATGTTTGTTTTTTTGAAAAGATTGATATACATATGAATTCTTTTTAAATCTGTTTAACCGAATTATAGGATAATTTGAAGAAACTTGACTTGTTTGCATAAGTGTAATGTTTTGCCAAGACTAGTGTTTTCTTTCCTTTAACACTTGTTGCGCTTCTTCTAGTAAGGTTCCAAGCATAGCTACTTGACAATCACATAGTAATTAATGAACTTAGGCCAACACTCCATGTCATTCTTCTTGATTGAACCCTATGAAGAAGTTGAAACCCTATGGAGAGGTCAAACTCATGTCTAGGGCCAAAACAACGTATATAGATGAGGAGAGGCAGGTAAAGACTATACAGATCATCTTTCAAACAAGATCTCTTAAGATTAATTAATGTGACAATTCACCGCAATAGTCACCCTACCAAGCCAAAACCTGCATGACAGGCCTAGGAAGGCAAAGAGTCATAACATTAAATGCGTTCGAGTCTACGAGCGATTGATTTGATACCTATGATAAAGTACTTCGATCGTTAGGATGGGGTCATTTGTCTCTTCATCCAATGATTCTTATTCACCCACTTCTACTATAAACACTCACACATTGTGCCATTAAAAGGTAATACATGTTTATGCTCCCAACATATATATGACTTTTGCAATCTCTCTCTTCACTCTCTATAAGCCGCAGGTCTGAACTTTTTTACTTAAGTGGCTCACGTCTTTATAAGTACGTCCCATAATCAAATATCTACTCTTACAAAGACTAATTTAACCTTCTAAGTATACGTAGTTGCCTCTTCCCAGTCCAGAGAGGGCCACGTACAACTTACAATTTGTCTAAGTATACAAAACATAAAATTACGTGGACAAGAGAGGAGCCAAAATCTGTTGGCTACGTTGCTTCTACAAAAAAAAGGAGACCAACAACACTAAAATTGTTGTCAAACTATGGCCACAATCAAGTAATTTTATGTTTTATGTTCCTTTTCAGTTGCCTTATTGATAATAATATATACATCAAAGAAAAAAATAAAGGGCCAGTGATGATTCATGAACCATGTCTATATTAAATTCTTGTTGCGAGCTAGTCCAATCATAAAGAGAATTGAGCCTTTGTGGGTTCGATCTACTGTGTTGCTGTGCCCTGATCAATCTAAAAATAAAAATATAAGGGTGCATTTGGTTTGTTATTTTTGAGTTGTGTTAATATTTAGTTTTGTAAAACGCTAAAATCGTGTTTAGTCGGATATTTCTAAAAATTTATTTCGAAAACAAGGATAAATTTATAACGTAAAATTCAAAACACATTTATGATGTTTTGAGTGTTTTTAGTGAAAATACTGACTCAAAATATGGAAAATAAGTGTTTAAATAAAATTTTAAAATTCTAACAAATAATTTTTTTTATGGAAAATATAGCCCCCATTATTTCACATTATAATTTCTCTCTCTCTCTCTCTCTCTTTTTTTTAATCAAACATACAATCTTCCATAAAATAATATTACACTTAAATCGATTTTTTTTTTAAATCACACATTCCCTTAAAAACACTATTTTAAAAAATTGTAATACCTAATAATGGGGGGCCAAATGGGGGCATAATTCAAGAAACCAAATTCAAAAAACAAAAAACAATAAATAAAAAATTTTGAAAAAAAGCGAAACCTAAAATTTTAAAAAAGAAAAATAAAAATTCTAAAAAATAAAATTATAAAAATTTCTAAAAAATAAAAATAATTCAAGTTCTTAATACTTATTTACATAAAAATTTCAAAAAAAATTAAATTAACACAAACAACAAAATATTTCAGTTCATGTCATTAAAAATTATTTTTATTTCATATATTTTGAAATCAGTTAATTAGTTGTTTTTATTTTACTTTTATAACGAGAAAAATATTGTAAGATTTATATATTACTTGATAATATTAACATAAAATTGTTCTATTTTACTGAATAATTAAATTTCATGAATTAAAATGTTTTATATAATTTTATAAAATAAAATGTCATAAAATATTTTTTTAAAATTTCAAACCAAAAATATTTTCTAATTTTTTATTTTGAGAAATAATTTTTCAAAATGACAAAGCAAATTCGTTTTTAACGATCTTAATGTAGACTTTCAAAATAAAAAATTGGAAATGAACTCAAAAACTAAAACTGAAAATTGAAACACAAATCGAATGAACCCTAATTTTTTATATCATATTTAATTATTTTATACCTTTCTATTATTCCTTCCACTCAACTTTTTATTCTATTTTTTGTTGGAGTTCAACTAACATATTAAATAGCAATATGATATATCAAATTCCATTTGGACCAATTTTTCCAACGGGCTAGTTTCAATTTTGGTAGCTTAGAAACAATTTGTAATAAAAGAAAATATATCTTCAAATGTTTGATATCATGCACAAACGAAACTATTAAAGAAGAATAGCCTACTCAATATTAAATAATTCTACACCAAATTTTAGAGTTTTTTAAAATTGAATAACAATGGTAGTTGATTATCACAGCTGACATAACCAATTCGTCTTCGTTTTTATTATATCACCACCATATATTATTAAGTACGTAGTCA
>NC_036249.1:21975807-22008108 GCF_002742605.1 Olea europaea var. sylvestris | reverse complement strand
CACATTGTCAACGATAAATCCACGTAACACCACCTTTCGGCCACGATGCCCACCGACTTCACCACCGTAAATGTGGTTGTTTTAGACATATTGATAACTAATACTATGGAGAAGGATATTGGGGAGAGTGAGGTGAGACTGGTGGTGGTGGAGTCCAATAGGTGTTGTGGTCGAAAGGTAGTGCTATATGGATCTATAGGTGGTGGCTTGGTGGGGTTGTGAAAATGACGGTAGTGGAGAATTTAGGATTTATCTGTAATGTTTTGTAACATTTAGGACTATGATTGCAATTAATTAATTATTTTTACTTTATTTTCTTTTTGTTTTATTTGAATAGGAAGGTAAAATCATCATTTTATTGAAAAAATGGATGAAAAGGACATTTTGCGTAATGAAAGGTGAAAGGTAGGGACGTTTTGCACAATAACATTGAAATGTAGGGACCTTTTATGCTAATTATGCCAAACAAATGAAAGGTAAGAACGTTTTTCACAATAATATTAAAATGTAGAGACCTTTTGTGTTAATTACTCTTTGATTTAATGGAGCATTTTAACGAGGGGTTGACAGAAAAACGTTTTGCGCAAAAAAAAAGGGTAATTAGCACAAAACGTCCTTACCTTTCGATATTTTTTGTGGAAAACGTCCATGCCTTTCGTTTTTTGGCGGATTACACCCTCACCTTTACCTTTTTTTTTGCCCAAAACGTCATTCTGTCAACTCCCCGTTAAAATGTTCCGTTAAATCAAAAGGTAATTAGCATAAAAGGTTCCTACCTTTCAATATTATTGTGCAAAACGTCCTTACATTTCATTTTTTGGCATAATTAGCACAAAAGGTCCATACCTTTCAATGTTATTGTGCAAAACGTCCCTACCTTTAATTTTTTAGTATTTTCACCCCTACTTTTCACATTTCATTGTGAAAAAGGTCATTCTCATCCATTTTTTCAATAAAATGACGATTTTATCCTCCTATTCAAATAAAACAAAAAGAAAAGATGAATAATCACCTGCAACCATAGTCCTTCAATTTTTAAAAAATTACAAAGAAATCATAAATTCCCAACCACCACCACTTTCATAACCTATCAAGTTGCCAACTATAAATCAACATAATACCACCTTTCTGCCACCATTCCAACCAGACTCTGCCACCGTAAATGTGGTTGTTTTAGACAAATTGGTGACTAATATTATGGAGGAGGATATTGGGAAGAGTGATGTGAGGCTGGTGGTGGTGGAGTCCGATAGGTGTTGTGGTCGAAAGGTAGTGCTATATTGATCTATAGGTGGTGGCTTGGTAGGGTTATGAAAGTGGCGGTAGTGGAAAGTTTAGAATTTATCTGTAATGTTTTGAAAGATTTAGGACTATGATTACAATTAATTAATTATTTTTCTTTTCTTTTCTTTTTGTTTTATTTGAATAGGAGGATAAAATCGTCATTTTATTGAAAAAATGGATGAGAATGACCTTTTTCGCAATGAAAGGTGAAAAGTAGGGGTGAAAATGCTAAAAAATTAAAGGTTGGGACGTTTTGCACAATAACATTGAAAGGTAAGGGATCTTTTGTGCTAATTACCTTTTGATTTAACGAAACATTTTGACGGGTAGTTGATAGAAGGACGTTTTACGCAAAAAAAGGTAAAGGTGATGGTGTAATCCGCTAAAAAAGAAAGGTAGGGACGTTTTCCACAAAAAATCGAAAGGTAGGAACGTTTTGTGCTAATTACCCCAAAAAAAGGTAAAGGTGAGGGTGTAACCTGCCAAAAAAGAACGGTAGGGACGTTTTGTGCTAATTAACCATAAATTTAAATTGTGGAGGCAAAAGATTAGTTTGCTATGGTATTTGTTGGGGGCAACTGCTCTTTGGGTAGGAGGTTTTGCTGTTGAGTGTAGGGGCAGCTGACCCCACTATCTCCACACTAAATTTGCCCCTGATTATTCGTAAATCTTAAAATATTATTAAAAGAATGTTATATAACCAAAAGCAAAAACAATTATTTTCATTGTCGACATGCTCTTTCAATAGTTGATCGTGAAGTTTGTTATCAAATATTTCTTATTTTGGTTGTGGGTTTGGCGTTAATGTCACTTTCATCCATAAATAATGATAATAAGTTACAACAATCTCTTCCTTTGTTATGCGCCTGCAAGATGGAACTCGGGAGGAGAGTCCAATTTTATCCTTGAGAAGAAGAAATCAGGCTCGAGCCAGTGATTTGGTGAGCATATCAGCATGTTGATAAGTTGAGGAAACATCAAACATGTACTACCCGAAAAGAATAACTTTGAACTTGATCAGGAATGAAAGTCAATAGCAACATGTTTCAGAGGAAATACACGAAAATTGCTCTTCCACTGTAGCAAAATTTGACATTGGCCTTTGACCCATTAAATGAATTAAAAAAAAAAACAAATTAAGTTTAAAAAAAAAACTTCACAGTAAAAGGCCATTTTACCCTTCAGACTGTTTGAAAATCTCTGACCGATCGACGTACTTCAGAAATTCGACCGACCGACCACTGGAGTTACACCAGTGTCGCAGTCAACGACCATCATCTACACCGAAAATAAAATAACCAGTTAGTTTTCATCACTTTTCTCCAGTTAATGCGGTTCATGTTTTATAGCATTTTCCTTAGTAATTTCAGTTTAATTAGATCTATGGGCATCAGTAGTTAGATTGTGGGCATGCTGGAGTGTGAAAAATGTGAATTTTTGACTTTTTTTGGAGCTCAGTGGCCGGGAATGGTGATTTCCGTCAGATTCCCAGCCCCCAACAGTTAACAATCGGCTTACCCGACTGTTAACAGTCGGCCCAGACTATTAACAGTCAGGCCAACTATTAACAGTCGGTCCAAACTTTCTCTGGGGCCGACTGTTAACAGTCTGAGTTTGTTGTCTGGACGACTGTTAACGACCCAGACTTTATTTAATTTTAATTTTTTTTATAATTTTTGTAATTAATTAAATATTTTATTTGATTAATAGTAATTATGTTATTTATTTATTTAATTTTTATCATTGTCAATATAATATAATAATTGAAATATTGTAAAATTAACAATGTTGATTATTTTTTTTTTATGAAATTATCTTTAATTTATTTTTTCAAATTTTTTTTTATGAAATTATCTTTAATTTTTTATTTCAAATTTATTTCAAATTTATTTAATTTTTATATTTGTCTTTTATATAATTTAATAATTGAAATATTGTAAAATTAACAATGTTGATTCTTTTTTTTTTAATGAAATTATCTTTAATTTATTTTTTCAAATTTATTTAAATAATATGAATAGTCTTTACATTTTTTGAAAATGTAAAGTAATTATTTATTTAATTTTTATATTTGTCTTTTATATAATTTAATAATTCAAATATTCTAAAATTAACAAATTTGTGTTGTTCCTTTTTTTTTTATGAAATAATCTTTAATTTATTTTTTCAAATTTATTTAAATAATATAAATGGACTTTACATTTTTTGAAAATGTAAAGTAATTATTTATTTAATTTTTATATTTGTCTTTTATATAATTTAATAATTAAAATATTCTAAAATTAACAATTTTGATTGTTCCTTTTTTTTTTATGAAATAATCTTTAATTTATTTTTTCAAATTTATTTAAATAATATAAATAGTCTTTACATTTTTCGAAAATGTATTTAATTTGAAATTTTTTGTTTGTAAATATATTTTTCAAATAATAATTATTTTATTTAATTATTTAATTTTTATAATTTCCTTTTTTATGTAATTTAATAATTGAATACATAATATTGTTCGAAATTAACAATTTGTTTTGTTCCTTTTATTGTTCTTTTATGAAAATCTTTGATTTTTTTCAATTTATTTAAATAATATTTATATTCTTTAATTTTTTGACAATACATTTAATTTGATTTGTTGTTTTCTGTAAATATATTTTTCAAATGTAATATTTGTGATTGTATGGTAGTTAGAGTTCGGTTCTCTTGATTTTATGAGATTATGCTTTCTTTTGTTATCTCTTGTTCAATACTATAACATTTGAATTTTTGTAGGATAGAGTATCATTTAGATGCAGAGTTGATACGGATGTCGGGGAAAGCTAATTGGAACAGTAGTTTTGAGAGTTTTACTACTGTGTTGGAGCTGCTCGATGATCAGCACGGAGATATACTACGACAGTCCTTCTTGTGACCACTGTACCAGTTGCGAGAGGTACAGTACTCAGGACAGATCATTGATACACTTCTATGTCGGTTTCTGAGGCCAGTCGACGGCGATTCCCTCCAGTTCGACCTCGGGGGCAAGGTCGTCAGTTTCTCGATGTTTGAGTTTACATTGATCACTGGACTGAAGATTACAGGCGACGATGCAGCCATGGAGAGAAGCAATAGGCTGTACGAGGGGAGACACGCTTCTATCCGGGGACATGGGTCGGTGCTTCTATCCGACTTGATGGTCGCGATCAGGGGGTGCGACCATATGCTAGACAGATTGAAGCTTGGGCTGGTCTACATCCTCGAGAGTGTGATGAGGTGTCATCACAAGAAGACTGCCATCGACATTTTTCATTTGCAAGTTGTTAACGACATCGATGCGTTCAACAACTATCTGTGGGGCCGAAGATGCTACGAAGACATCGTACATGTGTTCACCAGATCGCACTCGAGGCCCAGGGGGTCGATGCATAAATACGATACATATGGATTGCCCTTAGCGGTGCAGGTAAATGATTAATATAATCAAAGTTAAAGTTTTAGTGTATTACATTGATGCTTAATAAGTGTATGTGTTACAGATTTGGGTGTATGAGACAGTTCCTGTACTGGGGGCCCGCTTTGCACAGCGAGGGGAGACACGCTGTCCTCGGATGCATCATTGGAGATCATCGCGAGCGGAGGGATGTCCCACTGGGAAGCAGTTATCGGCCCTCCTCAACGATCCTCAGGTAAGTATTATGCATTTGTAATTTATATTATACGTAGTTTAAAATTTTGTTTACATGATCGTTAAGTAGTTGAAATGTCAATATGTCAGCTTGAAGTCATACCTGAGTTGACACCGTTGATGGAAGAGGAGGCTCGGGGTCTTGTGCGGGATTTAGACGTTCCGCACAGCCCAGACGAGGAGATGTCTGATCCGAGCTTGGACCGAGATTGGGTATGTGAATGAAATATAATTTATTGAATATCATCGACGTATAAATTTATTGAATAATTTTTCATTTTATTTATGTAGGAGGGCGGTCCAGCTGATCGACGATCACCTCCGCCGAGGGCATCGCCGCCACCATTGGCATCACCTCCGTCGAGGGCATCACCGCCGCTAGTGGCATCACCTCCGCCGGGGCCATCGCCGTCGCCATTGGCATCACCTCCGTCTAGACACCTCCCCCGTGTGTCTCCGGGGCACAGTGATGATTTGTATGCCCGTTTGACTGGATTTATAGCGGAGGAGATCGGCGCGCTACGACGAGATTTGACGGAGAGGGTCGATGATCTGGGACGAGAGTTGACAGGGAGGGTCGACGATGTATCAAATGATGTTGAAATACTACAGTCTTCCGTTGTCGACCTTCAGGATACAGTAGCGGAGCTTAGAGGAGATTTAGCCGGCAGACGATGGTGATGGAGAGGGGGGTCACCCACATTTTTGGCGTGATGAGACATTGGAGTTATTGTGGTTGTTTATGGAGGGCGTGGCCCCGATGGGGATGGGAGAGGGGACTACGGAGGGGATGGCCCTGACGGGAGGGGTGGAGGAGGTGGCGACGAAGGGGGAGGCCCCGACGGGAGGGGCGAAGGTGGTGGCGACGGAGGGAGAGGCCCTGATGGGGGGTGGAGGAGGTGGCCCCGGAGGTCGAGAGGACGCCCGGCGTGATTAAGGGTAAGAGACATGCTGTTGACGAGACGGAGCAGGTGGTCGGCAAGAGGTTGAGAGTGCCGTCACAGTATGTTATTTCCCTCTTCACGGCTGAGGCCAAGAGGAGGACGTTCATCGATGGGACGTACCTGAACTTATTCAGAGAGGTGGACAATACCAAATGGAAAGCGTTCGAGATAGAGTGAAGGAGAATTATCCCCGGGTAAGTATTGTATGATTTTAATAAAGCACTGTACACTAACTCGTCTACGCTTATTTTAACATTTCCCTGTTTTTTACAGAGTTAGCCGCACGATAGGTCAAATGACAGTCTCGGACCCCTTACAAGTGGTTCCACGATATCACCACTGCGGGAGCTTGACTCGCTGACGATGCAAGTGAACTATTCATTTCGTATTTTTTATGTATATGTGACCTTGTATTTATTAAATGAATAACTCATACTTTTTTTGTGTTTCCTGCTGCAGCACATCGACCTGGCCATGGACTTGCTGCGAGATCGAGCTCAAAGACATCCAAAATCATTTGATGTCCATGGTCGAGTCATATTAAACACCGAGTTCCTAAGTGCCGTTACCATAGAGTATCAGTCGCTTGAACTTATGGATAACGAGTACACGGTGCCAGAATATATGCTCGAGTGGGTGATAGGACTGTCACTGAGTGTCGGGAAAAAATCATGGGAGGGTTGTACACATATGTACATTCCAGGGTGCATCAATAAACACTATGTTACGCTGGAGATCGTTTTTGCTGACTCGACTATATATCTGTACGACCCAGATCATTCATGTTTGACACAAGGCCAGTTGGAGCAAAACCTGGAGTCCGTGGCTGTAATTGTTCCTATGATGGCCAGACGAGCGGGGATAAATGTACAGGACAGATTGCGGATCGTTCGGAACGCGACGACGGCGCGACAGTCCGTAAGGTAAGTATTTGAACTTTGGTGTTTTCATCTTTCAGATTTAGTTTTTATTTACATAGTACTGAACTGATTCATTCTTTTTCAATTGAAGCGGCGATTGCGGCTTATTTGCCATTAAGTACGTTGAATTTTTAAGTATANCGACTATATATGTGTACGACCCAGATCATTCATGTTTGACACAAGGCCAGTTGGAGCAAAACCTGGAGTCCGTGGTTGTAATTGTTCCTATGATGGCCAGACGAGCGGGGATAAATGTACAGGACAGATTGCGGATCGTTCGGAACGCGACGACAGCGCGACAGTCCGTAAGGTAAGTATTTGAACTTTGGTGTTTTCATCTTTCAGATTTAGTTTTTATTTACACAGTACTGAACTGATTCATTCTTTTTCAATTGAAGCGGCGATTGCGGCTTATTTGCCATTAAGTACGTTGAATTTTTAAGTATAGGACATAAGGTTGATGGAATCAACCAGTCGTGGATACAGAACTGGAGAAAGAAGCTAGCATGTGATTTGTTCGAATTTAATGCTGACCCGTAAATTTCATTTATATATATATAACATTTCAATTGTAAATTTAATTATTTTTGTAATTATGAAATAATTGTAAATTTGTGTTCAATGTATATAACATTCAAATTGGAAATTTATTTATTTTTGTAATTATGAGATAATTGTAAATTTGTGTTCAATATATATAACATTCAAATTGGAAATTTAATTATTTTTTGTTATTATGAAATAATTGTAAATTTGTGTTCAATGTATATAACATTCAAATTGGAAATTTAATTATTTTTTGTTATTTTACCCGTATGTCAAGTATGGAACTATTTTTTTCATATGAATCATTAGAAATACCATTTATCAAGAATATATATTGAATATGGAAGATTTATAAATAACAAATATTGAACAGTGTAAAGTAAAAGGAAATATTATTCATTTCACGTACTTGTCTAGTTGTCATTTAGGGGAATTTGACTGGTACAAAATTGTCGAGTATGCCCTACGGCTCTGCACCGGCCATACCTACGCGGTCGAGAAAACTCTCCTGTAGATGGTATTCCAGATGTACTTGGACGTCCAGGACCACGCGGTTCAACTGCTGGTGGTAATAAATTATGAAATGGGAGAATGTGCTCGGAAACTTCCCACTCGACTTCATTCGGCAGAGGAAATATAGTCTCGGCATATGCTGTTTTCCAAGATTCAGTCGTATAATACAAAGAGCATAACGTTCTCGCAGCAAAGCCTTGATACATGGCCACCGCAACTGCATGCTCACATGGAAAACTCTCCAACTGAAATCTCTTACAAGTGCATGTGTTATCAGTCAAGTCCACCATATATGCCGTATTACATGCACATTGCACGGAGAAGCGAAACTCATGTAGTGCTTCCATATTCAACTTCTTCGCAACCTCGGCCGCCTTAAACAGTTTCTCCTCTTGAGCTGGAGCCAACACGTTAGTGCAACTCTGTGATGTCACACGTCAGTCATGAAACCACTGTTGTAGCTTGTTACGAATGTTCCCAATCATTGCGAGAATTGGTAACTCTCGATCCTTCTTAAACAATGTATTGAGAGACTCCGCGTTATTCGACGTCATCATGTTGTATCGACGTCCTGAAAAGTATGACCGCGCCCAATGTTCAATCCCCATCTTTGTCAGATACTCCAACACCGGTAATGATTTACTTCCTATCTCGAGCATGAACTTATTACACTCTTCAGCACTGTAAGGTTCGGCTGCTCTCCTGAATAATGAAACGATGCCTGTGCCCCGATACCTAGTCTTCAAATTACCTTGTATATGGTACATACAATACCCGTGATATGCCCCGAGAAAAACTTCAGTGATACCGTTTATTATAGACTGTCCTCGATCGATTACAAAGGCAAGGTCTTCGACTTCCCCGATCACTTCCCTCAGTTTAGAAAAGAACCAACGGATGGACAGATCAATCTCGCTGTCAACTATGCCGAATGCAATAGGGTAAATTTAGATGTTGACATCTTGACATGTAGCAATAATTAATTTGCCTTGATATTTAGCTTTCAGAGTTGTACCATCAACTAGAATTACGGGTCGCATTGCATTTCGAAAACCCCGAATACATTGTTCGAAAGCCATGAAGAAATACTTAAAACAATTATCGCCCCCCGTCTCAATAAAAAATGCCGTGCCAGGATTAGTTGTCCCCATGTTATGGCAATACCTAGCCAATTTAGCATAACTCTCTTCAGCCGATCCCATTAAATCATCCAACGCACATTCTTTGGCCTTCCACGCTTTCTGATAGCTCATGACCACTCCGTACTCTCGACGAACGTCGTTAATGATGTCCGAAAGTCTGTAGATCGTCCGTGGATCCTGATACTTGTGCATTATCTGTCGACCAATAAACCATGCTCGAACTTGCCTGTGATCGTTTCGAAGAATTCCCACTTCGCAAGTATGTTCCCGTGAATACTTGCAAATTACGAAGCACTCATTCGTGTCCATCTTAGTTGCTCTCAAGCGCCAATTGCAACTGTCTTCGACGCAAGCAACTGTCAACAATGACTTGTTTCATTTCTTTACCTTCAACTCAAAGTTATATTTTAATGCCAGTCGGTGCACAACTTCCTGCAAATCTTTCTTGGTTTCAAACAATTGCTCGACCTGCAAGTCCTCATCATCGGGAGCCACACGGGAAGAATTGGAGGACGGTCCACTTGTTCCAACCTGTGAGCTCCCACTAGGCTCGTGTCTCTGTTGGGATAAAGCAATCAAATTTTCATTTGTAAACTCGTTTATATTCTCATTGTCTTCAACTGTCGACGAAATTATGAGCGTAACAGCGACATCACGATCAGAAGCAACTGTCTTAGGAATACCCACATCATCCGCAGGAACTATCTCCACTATCTCCCAAAAACCTCGATTATTGTTATCCGCCCTATCTGAATCTTCGCGTTCACCTTCGATAACATCCTTCGTAATTAAAGTCACACCAAGAACAGTCGGAGTCCGATGCATTTTATTCAATTCTAATAGATAATTCAATTCAACATTATTAGTAACGAATACCAGTGGCATCGGAATGGATGAATCCCCATAACCGTTGAATAGATATCTCAATTGCATATCGTATTGAGGTTGATCGACATTCAGCTTATTTTGCAAATCGTGGTACATTTCTAAGTATGGTGTACTCTCTGTTACGGGAATTGCAATACAACCATGTATATCACTCGTCCATCTCCATTCGCACCGATTATTTTCATTCAATTCGAAATCATTGAAATAACACACGGGGATTATCATATCTGCATGAGGAAATGGTTTTAATCAACATCATTTATTAATTATAAGAAAAAGGCCAACAAAAATCAGCTGCAGTCGATTAATTGGCTGTTTAACAGTCGGTCGGACTGTTTCCGACTGTTTGGCTGTTTGTTAAGCCAAACCACCCAGTTTGGTGTAGGAGAATATCGTTCTAAAGTTATACATCTGTTTATTTTTTTGATAGGTAAGATCTGTTAAAAAAAATCTATGTCGATATAAAATTCCTCTGTTTAAACGTATACTAATTTATTGAAAACGAAATTAAACGTGCGTAAATGTACTTACCGATTTGAAGTAATTGATGTGAAAAAAATTTCCAACTTCAACGTTCCAAAGTTCTTCTAAATTTTGAGATTCAAGCAGATGAAAAGATGAGAGTTTTTCCTGTGTTAGAAGCTCGTTTTGAAGTTTTTATAAATGGGGGAAATGTTTGATTTTCAATTATTAACTAAAAGGGTAGTATAGTCCTTTTAACAATATATTGTTTTGTAATTGTACAAAACATTTAAGGGCATCTTTGTTTTTTTACCATACAAGAGGCCAATGTCATAATATTCATGATTTTCGAAGTTAAAGTGGAATTTAGCTCCTTTGACTGGGTCAAACTTAAAAGTACCCCCATGTTTCATTTGTGAAAGGAAAATTGGATTGGAACAAAGTTGAGTAGCTCCAACAGTATCACAGTAAGCAACGGAACTTGTGTCGAGTTGAACACTAAGCCCATGTAACAGAGAAACAACCGAGTGCTAATCTGGTTTAGTGGAAGAATGAGCTACAGTCCACTACTTATTTGAATTCCACGAGAGCATTTCGGCCAACATAAACAATATAAGCAATGGTGGAGGAAAAACAATCCTGATTGTTATCCCAATCCACATCAGGCGTGCAAGTGCAAGTGAAAATCTTTAAACAATTGAAGACCATCATTTATTGACAGCAAAAGAAATTGTTGAAAATCGCTTTACAATGTTGGTTTTGATCAACTTATATAAATTATTGGGTAATTGGCACAAAACGTCCCTACCTTTCAAGTCTATTATGGAAAACGTCCCTACCTTTCATTTTTTGGCATTTTTGCCCTCATTTCAACCTTTCTTTGCGCTGGACGTCCTTCCGTCCATATTCCGTCAGTTTTTCCGTTAAACATTCGGGTAATTTGCACAAAACGTCCCTACCTTTCAAGTCTATTGTGGAAACATTTTTTGGCATTTTTGCCCTCATTTCAACCTTTCTTTGCGCTGGACGTCTTTCCGTCCATATTCCGTCAGTTTTTCCGTTAATTAAATACAAAAATATCTCTTTCTTTCCATAAACAAGGGTAAAATTGTCCTCACCAACTTCACCCCTTTTTCCTGCCATCAACTTAGTCCATAAGTAACAGTAGCAGCAACATGAATCTGAAAATACTTTAAATGATTAAGTTAAATAAAGAAAAAATATCGTGAACACATTATATTTCACAATTCCACAACTACTGTTGCTGTCATCTTGTGTCACTGGAAAAATTTAGAAAGACATATTAAATGGGTAGTCAATTTATAATGAGTCAATTTAAAATGAGCCATTCATCTTCTCCATTGAGCCAAAAAGAGCCGTTCACCATTTCGGCTCTTTATAAATTGACTACCCATTTAATATGTCTTTCTAAAATTTTTCAGTGACACAAGATGACAGCAACAGTAGTTGTGGAATTGTGAAATATAATGTGTTCACGATATTTTTTCTTTATTTAACTTAATCATTTAAAGTATTTTCAGATTCATCTTGCTGCTACTGTTACTTATGGACTAAGTTGATGGTGGGAAAAAGGGGTGAAGTGGGTGAGGACAATTTTACCTTTATTTATGGAAAGAAAAAGGTATTTTTGTATTTAATTAACGGAAAAACTGACGGAATATGGACGGAAGGACGTCCAGCGCAAAGAAAGGTTTAAATGAGGGCAAAAATGCCAAAAAATGAAAGGTAGGGACGTTTTCCACAATAGACTTGAAAGGTAGGGACGTTTTGTGCCAATTACCCTTTAATTAATGGAAAAACTGACGGAATATGGACGGAAGGACGTCCAGCGCAAAGAATGGTTGAAATGAGGGCAAAAATGCCAACAAATGAAAGGTAGGGACGTTTTCCACAATAGACTTGAAAGGTAAGGACGTTTTGTGCCAATTACCCATAAATTATTTGAGCGAGACCCACTACTCGATTATAGAATTTTGTGAGCAGAACAAGTTATACTCTACGAGTAGATTATTGTAATTTCTAGACCAATTTTGGATGAATAAGGAATTAAGATCAAAATTAATGTGCTTAACATTTGGAAATTGGAATTAGCCTAAAGAAATATTCTAACAAAGTGGGTGTGACGCGTGGTGAAATATTCTAGAATACGTTTTATTGAAAATCAATTTTTTTGGGACAAAATATCATGACTTTTGAACTTGTCATTTTTTCAGAAGTGCCTATCTTCAAATAGATATAATCCAATAATTATGTCCTCTATCAACAATTGTGTATTTTTACGACGTAACTTTTCAGTATCTATATGTATAAAGAATTTGATTTTGTAATAGAGTTTTAAACATTAGTATGTTTGATGGTCCATGCAATTTGAAGTGTTCTTACTACTGGATGTGATTTTTGTATTCTGGGAGACGAGTATAGAAAGAAGAAAGTATCATTTTGAGAAGCAATGACTAGGTGTAATTGGGAAAGATGATATGATTAGAACAAACATTCACTTTTTCTTGATATTTGTCTTCTCATATTCTTTGCATTATTTTTTTTAATTGAAGATGTAATCCAAGTTCGTTGGTAACATACAAATAATAAATATATAAGACCAATGAAGATTTTTACCTACCTAGAAGTATGTAGTGACAGCGTATACAAAGTCTTAGCAAGAAAACTAAATTAGTGGTCAAAGCGAAACAAAAGTATATAGTTGGGTGACTAATGTTAAACAAATTAAAGCCCAGTGATCAAAGTGAAACAAATCTTAAAGTTGAATAGTTAATTTGAAACAAAAATTAAAAATTAGCGACCAAATTGAATCCTGTCTATAATTTCAGTGACCAATCGGAGTTCTTACACATCCTATGCATATCCTAAATATATTCCCTTGTGATATTCAACATAATATAGGACCGTTTGGCATAAATTACGAAAATTCAAAAGGAGCTTTTGAAATTCAAAAGTTGTTTTTGAACCCGTTTGACTAATTTTATGAAAATTTCTAATTAGAAGGGCTTTCGTAGAAAGTTGGTCTAATGTGGTTTCCTTTAAAAGTACTTATGAAATAGAAAGTTTTTTTAAAAATTAGTTTCCAAACAAAAATTAAGATAACTTCATCAAAAAGTTCTTCTACAGAGTAAAAACAAAAATAAAAGTCATGCCAAACGGCCTATAGTAATCAAGATTTTGTGATTCATAATCTTCAAATTTTGATTTGAGATGCATTTTGATATTTAAAGGCTCATCTGATTTAATGCTTATAATTTATTACACGAGATTTAGTTTACAATACCTTAGAAGATCACCACATCTCCCGAGGAATGTAGCATCAACAAATTAATATAAGCTTCCTACTAAGAAACATTTGCGACACAGTACTAGACAGTATAATAGGCAATATTTTAAACCTTTTTTTTCCTTATTTAATACTGTCCTGTACTATTTAATCCAACTTACGGATTGCTCGAGTAGTAGTAAGTAGTACATTAATTTGTAACTCTATTGAAGCTATGTAGCTTGAAACTTGGCAAGATTGAAGAAGGCACCTCTCTTGTTCTTCAGCTGGCTGTAATTTCCACGTTCAATCGTCTTCCCATCCATAACAACTGCAATGGAGTCTAAATTCTTAACAGTGTTAAGCCTGTGTGCAACCACAACTGTTGTTCTTCCCACCATGATTCTGTCCAATGCTTCCTGCACAAGTTGTTCTGATTGAACATCAAGTGCACTGGTTGCTTCATCTAGTAATAGTATGTTCGGGTTTCGGATTATTGCTCGAGCAATTGCGATTCGCTGTTTTTGACCTCCTGATAGCTGCACTCCTCTCTCTCCACACTCTGTGTTGTATCCATTTTTCAGTGACCTGATCAAGAACAAGTCGAAAATCAGATTTAGTTCAATGTTATGGGAGTAAAGCTGTTTGATTCTACCGTGTTAATCAAGTTAAGTTTTGATCTTACGAAATAAATTCATGTCCATTGGCGGCTCTTGCAGCGTCTACTACCTCATTTTCTGAGGCATCAAACTTGCCAAACATTATATTTTCGCGAACACTTCCTGAGTATATCACTGGTTCTTGGCTAACAAGTGCTGTGTGTTTTCTATACCAGTTGATATCCAGCAATCTTATGTCCACGCCATCGACTTTCACTGAACCACGATCAACGTCGTAGAATCTCTGAATCAAGGAAATTACTGTTGATTTTCCACATCCACTTTTTCCAACAAGTCCAATGCTTGTGCCTGCTTTTACTTCCAAGCAAAAATCGCGTAGAACCAGCATTTCAGGCCTACCGGGATATGCAAAATCAACCCTTTTCATCTCTATGCCACCAATCATTTTTTCCAATTTTGTTCCACCACTGCGATCCCCGGCCTAATCACAATGTAAATTGATCTCAGCAACTAATCAGGTCAAGAAAAACGACAATTGTGTAACAAAAGAATATTTGATTTGAAATGTAATGGATGTTTCTCATACTTACTGTGTAAGAACCTGGGATTAATGATTGCCTATCGAGGATGGCGAATATAGATGCAATTGCTGCTGATCCTTTGGCTAGATCAGACGTCATGCTCCCAGCATCAGCAATAACCTTTCCGGTGCTCACCAAAATGAAGAAAGTCTTAAACACGTCTCCAGCTGATATCTCTCCATTTTTGACCAATTTTCCTCCGTACCAAAAATCCAGAGCCCAACATATGAAAGTTAGACCTTGAGCTGACCCTATACCGATTCCTGCTAGCCAAGATTTCTTTCTCGCCTCCTTCTTTGGCTCGTCCTGAGCTTCATTGAATATCTGAAGGACATTTCCCAAGCTCCCGAATGAAGTCACTATCCTGTGGTTGTACACAGCCTCGGCAGCAATTTGAGTGCTATGATTCTGTTTCTTGATACAATTACTTGTCATCGTCGAAAGGAGAACTTTTCGGGTGTAAAAACAGAGAATTGTGAGTGGCTGGATAGCTATCATGACAAGCGCAAGTTTCCAAGCGATGACTAGCCCCATTATCATTGAAATAATCACGGCTGATGCTGTTTGAATTAAGAGAGAAACTCTATCAGCAACAAGGGACTTGACCATTGATGCTTCGTTGCTCAATCTAGAACAAGTGGCTGCACTCGAGTTTTGTTCTTCATCGAACCAAGCTGCTTCGAAAGTCAAGATTTTCTCAAGCATTTTCAGTCTGATTCTTCTTGTCAGGCACTCACCCATGTATGCAAAGTTGTAATGTTGGCAGATATTTACGGTAATGGAGACGAAGCAAAGTGCACTGAAAATGAGGGCGTATTTTTCAATCCGGGCTTGCATTTCTTCATGACTATGTGAGAAGAAAGCTGAAATCATGCCACCTATTGTTAATGCGTAAACAGGTTGTATCGCGCCAAAAGCAATAGCCGATAGGCTTCCAATAAGTCCTTGTTTCCATTCGGGCAAGTTCAAGGTAAGAAGCCTAGAAAACGATGGTGGAGGATAGGAAACAGGTCGTGGATCATTAGTAATTGGTAAGGGTGAAAGGGAAACAGCAGGGCTCGATTTCGCAGTGCTTTTTCTTCCTGCACTGCTTCTTGCTGCTGATGAGACTAAAGCTTCTGAATTTTGTTCTTGATCCATAGAACCGAATTGCCTTTGAAGCTTTGCCAGTTTGGCGTAGTGGCCATTAGTTTCAATGAGATCATTGTGTGTGCCAGTTTCAACAATACAGCCACCACTTACAACTGCAATCATATCTGCATTCTTTATTGTTGACAGTTTATGCGCGATGACCTGATCAAATCCAGCAAAATAACACTTTTAGAGGCATAAATTAAGCCCTTCAAACTTATAAGTTCACTAAAAATTTTAGTTTTCAGACTTCATACTCATATTGTCGAGAACTGAGGTCATTGTCCTTCAACTAAAATGTGACACAATTATGAGAAAGTGATGTTTGAGGTGCAAGTTATGTAATAGAAAAAAAATCAGTACCAGGGTTGTTCTTCCCATGGAGGCTTGATCTAATGCATTCTGAACAAGTGTTTCTGATTCAGAGTCCAGTGCACTTGTTGCTTCATCAAGGAGAAGAATGACAGGATTTCTAATGATGGCTCGGGCGATCGCTATCCGTTGCTTTTGTCCACCTGATAGTAGTGCTCCTCGTTCTCCAACCTGTGAAAAAACGTACATGTTTGTCAAAATACAATCTCGAAAATATCTCCTAAGACACAATGCATAATCCAGTTGCAGCTTCAATTTTTAGACGAGCTGAAAACTAATGAAAGTGTCTCATCACTAACGTTCACTTCCCTAGCACAAGAAGCCATTATGAACAGGTTAATAGTCTAAGATGCGTCGACTCACCTTAGTCTCGTACCCTTCTGGAAGCTGCCTAATGAAATTATGGGCATTTGCTGCCATTGCTGCTGCAACAACTTCATCCATGGTGGCCTCAAATTTCCCAAACATGATATTTTGTTTCACTGATGTCCCAAACAGTGCATGTTCTTGACTTACCAGTCCCATTTGTTGTCTTAACCATTTCAACTGTAATGTCTTTATATCTATACCATCAATGCGCACGGTTCCACTACTTGCATCATAAAACCGTTGTACCAATGCAATTGCAGTTGATTTTCCACTTCCACTTGCACCAACAAGAGCCACAGTTTTTCCTGCTTCAATCTTAAGATCGAAGTCTTTGAGCACGACAGTTTCAGGTCGAGAAGGATATGTGAATTGGACACGCTCGAATTCAAGCTCTCCTCTTATTTTTTCAAGAACGAGTCCTTTCGTCTCTTCTCCATCAATTTCTGGAATCCGGTCTATTCTGTGAAACATTTTTGAGGCTGCAACAGAAGCTTCTGTAAAATATTTCAATTCGGGTAGTGCCACTCCAAGAGATCTGCATTTAATTAACCATTTATATGTTAGAAAACGAAAATCAATCTTAGCAAGAATGGAAGATATGTAGCATCTTACAAGACTAAATGGAAATTGTATAAAAACATACTATACTACATTTATCCTACATATCCATATCACTAGTTCACGACACATAAGATAAAACTTGCTTAAGTTGAATCAAAATATGTGAGGATCAAAGGTCTATTTTTCTTGCATTAATATATTTTACGAGAATTTCATTAAGCAATAAATAATGCATATGCTTCAAGAATCTTTTTTACTAAACAAGCATAATTTAACAACCAAAGATTGTGATGAAGCTGGAAATGAAAGCAAACCATACTGTGTCAATGACAAGGGAAGCAATTGAAAAGCATAAAATATAAAAATAATAATACATTATAGAGCATTATGAGATGAAAAATAAACTTACAGTCCACCCATGACAAAGGCAATTCCAGCTGCATAAATTCTTCCTCCACTCTCTCCTTTGTGCATGATCAGTTGACTTCCATACCAAGCAAGTAAAGCCCAGATTGCAAAAGCAAGTCCTGTACTTCCTACAGCAAGACCTTTCGCTATTCCTTGCTTCATACCGAGCTTTTTAGTCCGATCCAGTATTATTGAATATTTTTCAATAATACTTCTCTCAGCAGTAAACGAATATACAGTTTTAATAGAGCTTAATGCCTGCTCTACAATGGCATTTGCTCTGCTGTATTCATTGAAGCTCTTTTTGGATAAATAAAGAAGGTATTTTCCATAAATCATTCCTGGAATGATCAAGAGAATTACTGTAGGAAAAGCCACCAAAGACAATCTCCATGAGAAATAGGCTGAGAATGCAAGTCCTGAGATGAATGCTGACATGTTCATCAAGAATTTGGGTACCTAAAATAAATTCATAATGTTAGAGGTACTATGAATTCTTAAGGTTTCCCTTTTCTTATACAAAATTCAGATTCCTAAAATTGGATATTCGAGAAGATCCAAAAAATAGAAATCTATGCATTTATATTATATATATGTACCTTCTCACTCAACACTTCTTGTATGAGACAAGTTTCCTTTGAAATGCTATTAATGATTTCTGATGTAGTTGCTTCTTGTGAATCAAAGAACCCAACTTCTTGCCTTAAAACAGCCTCCAAGTACTTGTACCGAATCTTCAAAATTTGTCGCTCGCTTGTCTTGCTCCAGCAGTAGCCTTCTACAGTGATTATTATTACTATTATTTACCCAGGTAATTGATCAGTTCATTCTATGTACATGGGAAAGGCAAAATAGAGATGCATATTTGCTTTACAAATTTATTTATTTATTTTTCCTTAAATTTAATTTAGCGTAAAATTATTTTTTCCTTCATCGAACCTATCCTGTCCATTGACAGAAATAATCAGAAAAAAGGAGGGGGAGACACAAATCTTTACAAAACATTTTATGCTTTTCCTAATTAACATAAATGTAAGAGAGAATTAGGGTTTCAGAAATAGCCTGATAATTGTGTAAAAGTTCCTTTTATTGACTTGTTTATATATGCCATGTGAAATAGGGACCTTGGATTGACTTAAGTTGGTGAAGGCATCTTGGCTTAACCATGTTACCTAAAAGGCAGGCAAATTAAGAGAGAACTAATAAAGTGAATCAGAAATTACCCATAAATGCAACAGCCATGACTGCTAATCCCAAGTAGACAAAGTATAAGCTGCACTGTAAAAGAATCCCAGAAACCAAGTATGAGAGACATATAAACAAAGAATCAATACACGACATAAAACGTTAAATATATGAGAGAATCTGAGATTTAAGGCTGACCTTTTCAACTTCATTCATGAAATTCCCTTGATTCTTAGGTGAATTACCGTATCCCAAGCTATTGAAAAGTTTGCTAACATAAACCAGTAAACAGTTTGTTGACATGCCATCTCCAATGGCTCCAATTGTTCCCATCAACAAAAGCAAAGTGTCAAGCCAATCAGCATATCTGAATATAATGAAAAACGAGTTTCCAACTTTCCCAGCCATCTCTCCTTTCTCCCTCAGTTGTGTTGCTGCTGGAGGAGAACACATTTAGCACTTATATAAAAAGCTTGTGAGTTCAATAGTGAATAGGGTATTAACGTATCCCTTTCAAACAAGTGTAAACAGAGAGATTTCTTTTAACCAAAAGCCTTGATTTCCTCTTATTGTCCAGTTCAATGTGCTAGTATGCAAATATATAGACAATTTTTCAACATCTGATTTTCCATGGAGCCTACATGACTCATATTATAAGCTTTGTGGGATTATTTTATTATGGCAATGGCATGATTTTTGAAAAGCGAAGAAGGAGCTTTTGAGATTCAAAAACAGATTTTGGACCCGTTTAACTAATTTTATAAGAATGCTTTTGCCAGTTAAAAGAGCTTTTGGGGGAAAGACGTCTAATGTGATTTTTTCTGAAAGCAATTCTAGAATAAAAAGTACTTTTAAATATTAATTTTCACTCAAAATTTAAGATAGCTTCCCCTAAATCTTTTTTATAGGAAGCAAAAGCAAAATTAAAAGTCATATCAAATGAACCCTTAATATCTTAAGAGAAAAACGGGAGATTGGCATGCCAACCTAACCTCTAAAAATACAAAGGACAATAAGAATGGAAGTAATTTTGTTTGTAATCTCAATTGCCAAAGTAATAGTACGCTAATGGGAACCAAATGCTCACACAAGAAGAAATACATATTTATTTAAATTGATTTACCATCATTATGGGACCTATATACATTTGCTACTTCAATTTTCACTATTCTAGAAGATATGTATATCGGTTTTCTCAAGAAACATCATATGTTAGAGTGACTTGAGACTAATATCGAATAACTAATATTTGTCATAAAGGAAAAAGGGTATAATATAATTACGATTATACTATACTCTACGTAGTCCTACAATATTCCCAATATATGGCCCAGAGGGACTGTTTGCACACCCTTTTAATGAATTAGTGAAGTCACTTTCAATACCACCAATCCTTGGTAGGTCTTTTGCAAGTAGGGTTTCCACAAAGATGACAATGACATTGTTGTCCCATTACTCCCATTTAATGTTTTTTGCTTGATATTGGTTTGCTTTTTCCATAGTTTGTACATAGAAATATGAAGTTGCTTTGATTACTTTATCATTTCAGCTTGTTTTGTCTACGTTAATTTAATCTTACATGAAATTAAGCTTCGGCTTTCACTAAGACCATCTTCAATGGTCTAAATCAAATTTAGTGGAATTTTACACCAAATTTGGTGCAATTTGATGTAACATCTCCAATGTGATGAAAAATTACATCAAATTTTATTTTAAATTATATTATTAATAAAATCGTTAAATTAAAAATTATATTTAATGAACTAAAATATTGCATAATTTTTTTTAAAAAAAAAACATTAAACAGAATATCATAACTAAAAAAAATTACAAGAAGAGTTTAAAAATAAACGTTAAATGAAAATAATCATCATAATTCTAAAAGATTAAAAAAAAGAAGAAGGAGGAGGAGGAGGAGGAGGAGGAGGAGGAGGATATAAATAGAACAAAAAGTGCTTGTAAAGGGAAAGAGAGTGGAAAATGGAGAATATCGAAAAATTTCAAATTTGGTGTAAATGAATAATGTTACACAAATGATTACACCAAATTTTACACCATATTTACCTAATAATTGGAGAGCATTTTACACCAAATTTGATATTTTATAACAAATTTGCCTTACCATTGGAGATGATCAATTGACCCTTGCGTTTCCACAACATTTTGTACCCTAATTGCGCCTTTCGCTCCTATCAATTCAATAGTAGTGTGGTGAATCTTCATATTGCTAAAACGTGATTCACATTTTCTTTTCTAGCACTTTTATTCTTTAACCTCTAAGATAGGATTAACTTAAAACTGTCATTCGATAGAGAACTTTAGCTATAACTTTTGGGAAAATAAAGAAGTTCCTCTTTTGCTTCAACGGCCCAGCTTCGTATTCTATACAGATTCTACTTTAATAGGAGCTTTATAATTTAAGTTTCATTTCTCCCTTTTTCTAAACTTTTTCATGCATGATTGAGCTAAATAGTTTTAGGGGAGAGTTTAAAGAATTATCTCTAACATGTAATCTATTGCACAAAAAAGAAAGTGTAACCTCACCAAACAAAAGAAGAAGATGATTATCAGGCAAATTGGATGCTCGTTTATCAAAAGTTTAGAGCGTATACTTTTCTTGAGAGATTTAAACGCATAACTTATAGTTTTAGTCCAACATAGTATTCAAACTGCGAAAATAAAAATATATATTCAAACCTAACACAACCCGTCCAAATTACCTAGTGGACTTGAAATGTGATGTGCGCTAATGATAGATATTGACTAAATGTCAAATCTATCACCACCAAGGCTGATTATGAATTACTACAAAAATGCGCTAAAATCAAATGTTTATGTAAAAATCTAATCTATGTTGCAAGAGATGAATATTGATGATTAATGAATTCCCTTGTGAACATTACATTTACTTGCATAAGTGGCACGCTCGTGAACAATGATCCACCAAAAAAGGATCTGCAGGATTGATTCCACGAGCACCAAATTTATCATCTAGTTCAAAATGGAATTTCCCTAATTGACTTGGGGACAACATTCATTTTCTTTCACTTATTTCTCAATATATTTTTTACTTGAAAAAAATCAAATTCTAGGATGATATAGTACTATGAGTTAAATAGTGCCATTTAATTTGGGAAAGAATTCCATCGAAGAAGGAAACGTAAGGGGAAAAAATGGTTATGAATTTATAAAAAAATAGTGAAAAATAAATGAATTTTTGGGAAGGAGAGTAGAAATGACAAAAAGTACAAACGAAATTTGGCTCGAGTGATGGGATAAATTAATTAAAGGTAAAAGTAGTAAAAAAGCACTACTATTTGCTATTATTTCAATCAGTTCCTTTTATATTGGTGGTGCTTTATGAAAGCTTTCTTTTGCGTTAACAATAAGGTACTTATAAAGTAGCAATATTTGAGTTACAGCTTCCATTTTTAGGTTAGTCAAGAATGTCAATTGAAAAATGTTGTTTGGCTCAAACCAAAACAGTAAATGAAGTCATCTATATCCTTTCTATAATTTTTCTTTAAAACTTAACTAAAAATGCAAGAATTTTTTATTTATTTATTTATTTTTAAAGTAATTAACACCTGACAATCTAATGGAGGGGGAGGGAAATAAGGACGTGAAATACCCAACGTTATGTGTCAATATAGTATAATTTTGTTTTTACAAAATAATAAATAATTTAATTATTTCTTTAATGGTATTGCATTTTGTTTAATAATGAGCATGTGGATAAAATGTAAAAAATTACTTGTAAAAATATGAGTTGAGTCTTATATAAAAAAGACAGTTTAACAAAATTTATATTTTATTTATAAGTAAAATTGTTCGAGCCAATGTATGAAGGTTGGCATCTTATAATGGAACTTTGTAGTGTTAACTAATTCACTATTCGAGATTGAAATTTGTTCTCATCATAGAAATAATTCAAAGGTAACATTAGTACACTAAGAGTGTAATACACACGGACTGCGTGTTGAGTTTAATTCTATGGCATGATCATTCGAAGAATTAAATTTTACTTGATCATTAGGTATTTTTTATATCCCTAGACATTGCTGTGCATATCTTTTGCAAGTTTAATGGTTCTTTGATTCACGAATATGAGAGATTAATTTACTCGAACAGATATCTCGATAAGGGAGCAGTTTGAGAACGAGCAAAGCAAAGAGCACAAATTCATATCGAGAACAGTCGCCCTTGTAGAACTAATCGATTGACTGCTTAACTATTTTCTAGTGAAAATATAAATCTAAACTTAGTATTCAACGATGACTAAACTTTGAAATCTGTGATTGGTTCCCGAGACCGCGAAGAAAATAAGACTTAAGTTAGTGAACATATTTAGAAGCGCAAAACGGTTATCTGTGCTGTATATTAATTATCGAATCTTGGATAGTAATAAATTACATATATGGGAGGTCATAGGAAAATATTACCGATATTAGCTTTCGTAAGAGTATAATCTTTTGTCTTTAGTGAAAAAATAAATACTTCTAATTTGATTGAGTGGTCTAGAGTGTTGAGATGGTGACTCAAATTAGGTTAGAAATCTTCAATATTGTGTAGGAGATTATGAAGATTGCGTATTCGACTTGATTTGGAAATAAATCAAATTACAGCTAAGATTTTTTTTTCTTTTACGCGTTTTAACCTAATTCCACCAGATTTTCTTACCTTTTAGGACACTATTAGGGTTATGGACGTGGCCTATAAATTAGAGATTCATCCGTCAGTTTTACTGAAGCATTATTGTTATCCTGTATTATTCTCTTCATATTGTCGGTTTAATAAATTTTATCATTCCTCTGTTTAGTTTATCTTTTTCTACTTTACTTTAATCTTATTTTCATGGTGCGATTTTGAATATTTCATTATTACCATTAAATCTCAATCTTGCATCGCCTTTGGACTCAACAAGTGGTATCATAGCCATGTTCCAGGTTCTTCGTGATTTGGTTGAGATTTTTCAAGGATAAATTCGTTAAAGTATGAAATTCCCTGTTGGATTGTAATACAAGATTTTCACTGTGGCAAGTAAAGGTGAGGGATGAGTTGATGCAGATCAATCTTGACGATGCTTTGCTGGATTTTGAGAGGATGCCAGCAAAATTGTCTATGGAGGAGAAACAACGGAGGGATCGAAAGGCTCTAGCGCAGATTCATCTTCATTTATCCAACAATATTCTGCAAGATGTCTTAAAGGAGAAGACTGTGACTGTTTTGTGGCTCAAGTTGGAGCGATTTGCATGACAAAGAGTCTGACGAGCAAATCGACTCTAAAGCAGAAGTTGTATTTTCATCGCATGGCGAAAGGAGGTTCACTACATGACCATCTTGCTGTGTTTAAGGATATTATTACAGATTTGGAGACATTGGAGATAAAATATGATGAAAATGATTTGGCCTTGATCTCGTTGTGTTCGCTACCCAGTTTTTTTGGTCGTTTCGTGATACTATATTGTATAGTTTTGACACGTTGACCATTGAGGAGGTATATGACACCCTGTTCTCAAAGGAGAAGATGTAGCTGTTGCTTGGAGATCCTACATCTAGGGGTGGGGATGCTCTGGTTACTCATGGTGATCGACGGAGGGATAGATTGAAGGTGAGGTACAGAAAATGTGTATTATTATTACTGTAAAAGGAAAAGACACATTAAGAAAGATTGCAACAAGTTGTAGGGTAAACGTGATTTACATGCAAATCATGTGGGGCAATCAGGTAACGAGACTAACATTGTTGAAAATTTTTCGGACAATGGAGATGTAATGTTGGCTGTATCTGATGGAGAATCCAAACCTAGGGAGTGGATTCTGGATGGTTGTATCATATGTGTCTCAATAGGGTTTTGTTTCAGACATATGAGATAGTAAAGTAAGGTGGAGTTGTCATGGGAAACAACCAATTTTGTCAGGTTGCAGGAATCGATAGGGTCAGATTGAGGCTACAAGATGGGATAGTGAGGGCACTTGATCAGGGTCACCGTGTTCCAGACTTAACAAAGAATCTCATATCGCTGAGTACCCTAGATATAAAAGGGTATAAATTCTCTGATGGAGGTGGAGTCTTGAAGGTTCGAAGGGGTGTCCAAGTTGTACTAGAGGGACGGAAGAAGTCTTAGTTGTACATCTTGCAAGGGAACGCAGAACCAGTTAAGAGACATTTGGACAAGTTCAGTACCATGGTGGAAGTTCAGTTTGGTACAGTACCCCTTGTGTCGAGCTCTGAGTTGGTTAAGAACACTGTTAGGGAGAGCATTGGTGATTCCGGTTTGCCACCAATTTCAGCAGATACACCGTGTTCAATTGCTAGGGTTGGACTCATGGAGCATAGGTATAGCGGTGTTAATAATGTCTAGAATGCTTTAGGGGACATTAAAGGTGACAGTTCTAGTGACGGGCCTTCTGATCCAACACGTGGTATGGTTTTTGCTACAGGGTATGCTTCGACCATGTTTGGTCAATATTAATTTCTTAGTGGAATTTCGGAAACCTGAGATTTGGGTTCGGGTATCGCTTGTGGATGCCGTGCAGAGGATGTTGGTTTAGTGATGGAGAGTTGTGATTACTGTGCTGAGGAGATTGGTCAGTTCATTTTGTTGCAGACGGATTTGAATTATAGGAGTTTCGTTCATTGCACCGAAATTTGAGTCAAGATGGAGATTGTTGAACTGGTGACTCAAATTAGGTTAGAAATCTTCAATATTGCATAGGAGATTATGAAGATTGCGTATTCGACTTGATTTGGAAAGAAATCAAATTATATCCAAGATTTTTTCCTTTTACGCATTTTAACCTAATTCCACTAGATTTTCTTACCTTTTAGGACTCTATTAGGGTTATGGACGTGTACTATAAATTAGAGACTCATTTGTCAGTTTTACAGAAGCATTATTGCTTTACTTTATTATTCTCTCTATATTGTTGGTTTAATAAACTTCACCGTTCCTCTACTTAGTTTATTTTTTCTACTTTACTTTAATCTTGTTCTCGTGGTGCGATCTTGAATATTTCGTTATTGCCATTAAATCTTAATCTTGCATCACCTTTGGACTCAACATAGAGTTGACTAGATAGGATGTAGATCAGCAATGATGTGGATTCAATGCTCTAACCGTAGACATTCTCCATCTCTCGTAAGAATTATAAGGCTTCAAAGGGATCTTGGACGCATAAAAGCAGTTCAAAAAAGGGATAATTAGAGCTTGAATAATATATGTTTGAACATGTCCTTATGATAAATTGTTAAAGTTTAAGATTTAATTGCAATTATTTTAAAAGTATGACTTAATTATGATTCTAATTAAAGTTCAGGAATTACATGTACAATTAAATCAATTATGGCCTAATTAGACTTGTACCCGGACTAAAGTCTTTGACCAGTATATACTGGCAAGTAGTGGCCGAAGTTTCATGGGAAAAGGGAGAAAAGTGAAAATTTTATTTTCTTGTTTTATTGATCTTTTCTTGATCCATGCAAATTAGAATTGAATTTTTAATTTAATTAAAAGAAAGAGACCATATTTTGGTATAGTTTTGACTTTGAAAAATATCATTGAAGGTTTGAAGTGCCAAAATTTTAAAATCAAAAGATGGAAGTTCGTGATTTGAATCTAATCAAGAAATTGATTATCAAATTTGAGGAAATCCTAAATCTTTTTTGCTTGACATACACATTGACGTCTAGTGTGATCTTGATTTCTTGTATTAGAGGATATTTTAATTTTTCGGACAACTTTACTAAATTGAAAATGCCCAATGTGACCCCGATAATTTGACCAACTAGAGTCGATTTAAAAGTTTGATGAAAACACTCAAACTTAGTTGAGATTACTTGACTAGGGTTGAGTTTACTTTTTCTATTCATCTCGACTATGGTTTGGGTCGCTTTTATATTCAACTCGACCCTCAAGTTCTCTGTTTTACCCAAATATTAGAGTAGCCTTTAATCGGACTCAATCCTAATCGAGTCTAGTTGAGACTTCTTTATGAGAGTCTAATAATTTGAAAGAATATTAAGGTCGATGCATTCGAAGTTTATTATTTTGATAAGATTCCAGACATCTAAAGATGGTGGCGGTGTCTATTTCATTCAAAAAGGTTCTCAAGGAATTTGACACCACTTATATGAAGCCTAAAAGTTTAGTTAGAGCATTCCAGCTTTAATTTTTTTAAAAAGTTATTTTTGAATTTATTTAAAGTCTAGCATTCAGTTATTTGGTTTTTATGTGACTTGTTTGTATTTTTATATGTCGATATATCGAATTATATTCTTGAGGTCAAACATAACATCCCTTCTTAATTCTCGTATTTTTCTTTCGAGGATAAATGAAAATGTAATACAATCAAGAATGGTAGGAGACACATTTACAGAATTCTTGTGCAGCAAACTACCAGAATATAACATAATTAAATAGCAGTGACAAAAGAGCAAGAATAAGCAAATTAAACTTACAGGTTGTAGCAAGAAATTCGGGCTTTAATTATTTGAATCCCTCTTCAAAAATTCCAAAGTATCCTCATTGAATTGCTCAATCCCGTCGACATGAGATCAAAATCTTTATGTACCAATGACACTTCAAATGATATCATAATTTTGGAAGAACGGAGAATAAACAGCACTGAAAATATTTGGCTAGTTGAAGTTGTACATGATGACTACTGTTCTAATGAGACCATAAGTTGCACGATAAGTTAATTACCGTCAGAAATTTTCAAGCTATATTTGAAGTCGATGAAAATGGGCAAAGAAAATGTTGTATGTTAAAAATAATAATTTTTATATTGTTACGGGAGGAATATATTTATATAAATGGAAATTTATGGTAAGACTATGGAAATTTGTAAGTAATCTAGAACCACAAATTACACATATACAATGGCTTCACATTCTGACTCGAAAACCGTATATATAGGCAAAGAGAGAGAGAGAGAGAGAGAGAGAGAGAGAGAGAATGAAATTCTAGCTCAGTGTAGGATGCCAAACGCACAAAGGAATAAAACTTTAAAAGTTCTTAGTATAGAATATATATTATGAAGCGTTTTATTCACGTGCATAAAAGAAATTGTAATACATATTACAGAACAATCACCAGATGAAAGTTGACGGCATATATGATAGTCAAAGGTAAAACGTCCCTAAAGTCAAATGTAAATATCAAAAATACTGTTCCGTAATGCCATCAGAATATCATATATGGCTCTGTCACTGAAGCTTGTTTGGTAGTAATTATAAGTTTGAATTTTACGAAATAACAACTTAAAATTATAATTTAAACTTTACTAAATATATTATATGCAGATAAATATATCGACGTTATCAACACTATGATTATGTCAATAAATCACCACCGATATTGTCGAGTTTTTTATTAGAAAGTGAAAATATATTTTATGATTATAGGGATGGCTTTGTAGACTTTTGCTTGTTAAAGGGTCCAATAAGAAAATTATATTTGGTCAAAGAAAGTGAAATATTAATAATAAACAATTATGTTTCTTTAAGTTTTTTATATCTGAAAAAGTAGTCAAAACTGTTCAAGATCAGTTAAAGTGGCCCTAAAGACAAAGGCATAAACTTGTTTCGAGTTTTAAAATGACAACATATTAAAATGAAGAAATGTTTAGTAATTATAAATCATTTAGCTCATGTATATTTTTATTTCAGCATGTGGATTGTGTTAGTAAGATTTATTTAGCTTTTTTTGAGGTGTGAATCTGATCAGTAGACAACGATTCGTCATTAGGACATATTGTAGCAAGATAGAGAAGCTTGTTCACGCAGAACCCCAAACTTTTCTCTCTTAAAATTCCTTTGAATAATCCATTTGGTCCTTGATATATTCTTTGACGAAAATGCTCATAATTATGTTGTGTGGAATAAAACAAGAATTAAAATATATCAAAGAGTTATCTATAAGCGAAATCTACTGAAGTAGTGTACTTGTACTCATCAAATCCAGGGTGTGATAGGGTTCCGAAAATCTTATTGAAACTGTCCATATCCGGTTCATCCTTCAGAGATAGATGAGAAGAAACTCTCATGTCCAGATCCGTTTTATTTCGTTTTATCTTTTTTCCCACTTTCAGAAGAATAATCATTAAGTACGAAGCGATGGGAACAATGGAACTTGTGAGCACTGATTTTACGACTGAGTGATTGCCCTTCGGAGTAATAGATTGTGAAATGGAAGAAGATGGTATAACAAGGAGTTAATTTTTTAAGATAGAATTCTGCTTCATGTGCTAATAGAAATTTGTCCCTCACTATATAATAATACTTTCAAAATTAAAAACACAACAAAAAACTTATGTCACAAGTGAATAAGAAAAATTATTGTACCCTTTTTGACAAGAATGTCCACAAACAAACTAAATATTTAGCTTTGCCTCACAAGACATGTTGTCCAACAACCTTGAAATTGATCGCGCCTTTCGCTACTAAAAATTGTACTTGGCAATACACTATGTGAACTGCGAGAGGATGGAGCATCACCTTGAACACTTGGATAGGTGGACTCGACCTTGATATGAAAGGATAGACCCAACCTTGGTCTTAAGGGATGTGCTCGACCTTCAGCTTAGCTTTTGGGGACCTGAATGTAGGAGTCATTATAGAAGTTTGCCTTCTCGATTGAGGCGTAGGACTCTCATATTAACACTTTGACACATTACATCTTCTTAGTAATAGGGAAGATTTCAAGTTGTAGCAATGTGTCAAAATTGTGTTGGCTTCTATTCATTTGCTATGAAAAGGGCATTTGTTGAAATGTCAAAAATGTATTTGTTGAATAGCAAAGGGAACAACAACTTGGAGACAACAGATCTAGACTCCATAATTCACAACTTGAGTCAATTTAGCGCTTGTTTGATTTTATTTTTAGGAAAGTGTATTTTTATTTTATTTTATTATTATTATTTTTTTTTTTTTTGTGAATGTGTGGTTAAAAGTAGGGAAAAATTATTTGAAAATGTAAAATATTTTTTTTTGGAGTATGAGTTTTGAAAAGAAGTTATTCTCAAATAATCAAAATAAAACAAGGACTTAAAGTTTTAAGGACCATAGTCAACATTGCTCGACTAGGTTGGATTCACTTTTTTGTTTAATTTGATGTTCAAGTTTATTTGTGTAACCCAACTAGAGTCGATTTTCTTTGTTAACATCTAAGGATGTTTTTTTATCCCGTTCCAAAAGATTCACAAGGAATCTAACATCTATATTAAGGATAAAAGTAGTTGTAAGAGTTTTAATATTATATATACACACACACACGTACTTGAATTATTTATTTATTAATTAATTGTCGAGGGAATTATTATTATTTTTAAATAAAAAACTGTGTACCAGTTATACATCAAATTTGAGAGAAAGAAGAAACTAAAAAGAAATTATAACTCTGTCCTGGAAGCCAAACACGCAAACGCATTGCATCGAAGCTTCAAAAATTCGTAGCATATAATATATTATATTAGTTTTTTATTCACGTGCATAAAACTATAATACTTGTTATAATACTACTACCAACCCAAAAATTTTAAAAATAATAATAAAATTGCACGAGAATTTACAGATATCATTGTCAATTAATTATATACATACTTATTGTTAAACTATGTAGTCTAAAAACTTGAACCTCTAAAAAAGTAATGAATTTAAATTTTCAACATTTATAAGGCACTAGAGAAAAGGCACATTAGCATATGGTCATTCAAAGTTATATTGAAGTCGATGAAAGTCACCGAAAGAATTGGCAATATGTTAAAACAATATTTTTTATTATTTTCGATGTACTATCAATGAAATGATTTGATTAGTAACTATCTCTTGTCGATGTCATCATGATCTTTTAGTAGTGCGTTTTTGATTAGTTAAAATGTGTTGTATGATTATGGGAATAGATAAGGTGATGATTATTATTCGATAGTGTCGATTAAAAAATTATATATGATGAAAGAACATGTAATATCAATAATGTTTGTATGCCTTTGTAATAAACAATTATGTTTCTTTCAATGTTTTTAATCTGAAAAGTGGACAAAACAATTATATTAGATTAAGAAAAGTTTGTTCTTATTTAATCATATGTAACATGTGCGATATTAAAAGGCACTCATATGTCTAAAACCCTAAACTTGCAGCCTTCTCGAAAGGTTATTTATTCAATTTTTTTTTTCTCCAAAGGGAAATTAATTTAGTAATTAGTCAATAATTTTTAAAATTTAAGTTCCATCTACATTATTTTTCTGAAATTGGAGTTCGACTAGGGACAAGTTGGTTCACAGCCATATAATAATATTGTTTCACGAGAAAAAGAAAAAAATATTTACCAACCAATTTCTCCTTAATATCCTAATTAACATATATGCTCATTGATTTAAATTATGAATATTAATATATCGGGAAATTGACACAAATGGTCCCTAACCTATGGGATTGTTGTGTAAACTGGTCCTTAACCTTTAAGTCTTTGTGTGAACATCCTTAGCGTTTTATTTAATTTGGTCTTTTTGGATAGTTCTCATCCAATTAACGGTTAAAAAGATCAAATTTTTGATAGAAAAACTAAAAATATGAAAAAAGAAATTATAACTCATTACCAACCAATCCTAGATAAGAGAATCTCTAATGCAACTATAGATTGCTTTAAAATTTGTGTCATATAAGCAAAATCGAAGGTATTTAGGTGTTGTTTGACAAAACTTTTGATAAAAGTTGTAGTAGAGTTCTATAAAGTTGATGAAATGTATGATTAAAACATTGATATAGTTGTGAACCATTCGTTGGTTTTGACATCAACTGTTTAACAACTTTTTAAGCTTTCCATCACAAGAAGTTAAAAAATTCACCTCTAATACATGTTGATAGAGATTCTATCAAGATGAAGTGATAAAAAATAATATATATACCGAAAGAGTTTCAATCTATATGACATTGTGGTCTAAGGAGTAGAAACTCAAGTTTAGAATTGATCTCCAATGCATCTCTATATATTTTTTATATTCTTAAAATACTAACAAAAATCACATTTAAATTTACATATGAACAAATAAATTTTGGTGAATTGGCATGGTGTATGGAACTATAGAAAAGATCTATTTTTTATGTCTCCCAACATTTTGATAGAGTCCTTATCAGCTTGCACTCTAAAATTTTTTAAACACATAATTTGATTATATGGCACAATTTGAATTTATATTAGAGACATGAGATTGGTTGTACAATGAATTGACTTTCTAATTTTCTTATTTCCTTAAAATATTTATTCTATTATTCATTTAAAGTAAGATCTTAATCTTTATATAAAGAATTTGAAATTTTTAATAAATATTAGACTAAAATCATCCAAAAGGACCAACTGTGTTCTTTTTTTTTTTTTTTTTTTTTTTTTTTTTTTTTTTATTTTTTGACCAAAAAAAATTTTAT
>NC_036249.1:21895399-21975727 GCF_002742605.1 Olea europaea var. sylvestris | reverse complement strand
GGGGTATGATCAAGCCATCACATTCCATGATTAAGCCAGTTGTTAAAAGATAAGAGAATCTTTACTCATGCAGAGAACTAGAAAAAGAAAATATTTATCTAAATTTTCTGACCTATGAATAATCAAGTTGCTGCTGATATATGCTTCTATACAGTAAATATTCTGTTTGAAATTGAACCAAGACTATTATATATACCAAGAGTGAAATGGAAAGTTAAGAGATGAACAGAAAGAATTAAAATTGTATATAGCATATATTTTAAGATAAACTAGATACATTCGATGCATTAGTGCTAATAAAAAGTAGAATGTTTGTCTCCTAATCTGTAACATTTCTTTCAAGATTAATACAGCACGTTATTTGCATGGACGGGCAATATAAAAAAATTGATTGTATTTTTCTAAACTAAGGCTTTGCCTTTAGCTCCATTTTCTTTTTCCTTTTTATGAAAAATGAGTTTTGTAATAGTAATTTTTATGAAAAAATATGTGATTAAGAAGTAAGAAAAACCAGGGACGGACCTAGACTTTCAGTTATGCAGGGTCAAAAATCAAAACAAAATTTTTTTTTCCATATTAATGAAAATAAGTTAATACATATTTTGATAATTTAAAAACGTCGTATAATTGCATCATTATCAATATTATTAGATAAATTTTGCTACTTGTATAATTTTATTTACCATTTCATTGACAAATGTTGAGCCGACAGTGAGTAAATCAAATTGAATGTAGAAAGTAAATGAATTGAAATAAAATCCAAGTTCAATTTAAGAAGTAAATGAAATTAAAATTTAAAGTAAATGTAATTTGAAAGTAATTAAAATTACATTTAATCCGTAACGATATATTCCACGTAAAATTTTCTAGTAAAAAGATATAAATTATATTGAAAAATTTATCGTGCAAAACTAATAAACGCTAATGAAATAATTGAATTTTTTTAAAAGAAAAGACTAGTTAGACGTCTTTTTTGAAATGTATATTTGACACATATTTAACTATTTTTGATATCCGTTTGAACCATTTGATATGCCAATGATATAGTTTTCGAAACGAGCTTCTATATGACATAGGCAATTTGTGGATTCGGATAGCATACGATTGTCGACGATTTTTGAAAGTTGGTATATTATCGAAATTCTCGAAATATTAGTTTAAAACGGCATACTTTGATGCGTCGTAACTTTTGCTATGTTTGACCATTTTGAACGCCTTTAGTAGGCGAAAAGCTAGGTTATGAATACTTAGAAATGATATTAATATTTCGACTTCATTTGACATTTCTTAATGAGTGCATCAAAGTAAGTCATAAAGGAATCAAAAAACCTATTTTTTGAAAAAAAAAAAAAAAGCCAATAATTTTTAGGGTCATTTAGCCCCACATGACCCCATATGGGTCCGTCCCTGAGAAAAACAATTAAATTCTCCGACAAATTATTTTATGGAAACAATGTATGGTTAAAAATAAGTTTAAAAATGATTTTTAAAATTTTTTAAATAATGGAGCTCAAACATGGATTAAAATGACAACAGATAATAATCAAAATTTTAAAAGCCAATTTTTAGAAACTAATTCTATTATTTGATTTTAGGATGTGATGGAAATAAACGTCAAGGTGTCTGCCTCTAAAATGTCATATAGTTGGTACAAATTCAATATTTGAATGCACCTCCGAATATAAACATGTCTTCTCTAAAATGTCAAACTATTTTTGTTTATGATAAACATTACAAGTGCAGACTTTTTTTACAAACTGGTTTACAAAATATCAGTTCACAAGATTTCATTGAACTTTAGACAAAAAGCAAAGTTAAACTAACCAATTAAATTTTGTCATCTCAACAACTGTAAATTCATCTGTCCAAGTAGCATTTTGTTTATTCAATTTCACATTTAGATTCAATCATCACCAAGACAGTAGCTGACTAGTCATGTTATACAAAGGACAAATAAAGCGCTTGCTACTGTGATAGGCCCTTGTGACAGGCTCCCTACCTGTCACGGGGGCCTGTCACGGCCTCTGTTTGAGTAGAATTATTCGACAGATAAATTGGCGTGCCATGTGAATGCGAGTTGCTTTCATGTCTCACCAACTTGTCATTTCATCATCATATTCACATGTTCACATAATTTGCCAATATATATATATGAAGGCTAAAGTGTGTTTGAAACCCATTTATCTTAAAAATGAACTTTATAATAGTGATTTTTTGAATATGTTGTTAAAAATAGAGTATACGTGCAAATTTTGAAAGAATGCATAATTAAAAATGAGTTAGGAAAAAATTTAAAGAACGAATGTCAAACATGGACTCAAATCCTGGGTAAGTATACATGCAATGCATAGATAACGGACATGAATTTATGAGAGAGAAAAATTTTAAAAAGTTATTGTATGAATAAAATTCTTAGTTGTTTGAGCCCCATTAAATTAGAAAAATGAATTTTGAAATAGTAGATTGATGAGAAATATATGGTTAAATAATAAGAAAAAGTTTTGGATTTATGTATAATATTATTTTATTAAAAAATGTGTGATTGAAAAGAAAAGAGAAAAAAATGTATTTTGAGAAAAGGGTAACATCAAAAGTTATAATATTATCACCTATTAAAAATTTTGCCCAGCGACGTTTTACAATATAAAGTTTATCTATAATAAAATACATATCTAAATTTTCGTTTGATATAGAATGTCATACAATTAACAAGAAATTTATCATTCATTTTGTTACAAATTGCCCTTCTCACATTTTTCATTTCTAAAATGCTACTTCAACAGTTGTTGTTGAAACAAATAATGTCTTTACTAGACAAATATATTTAGGCCATGTTTGAACCACATTTTTTTCAAAGAAAAAAAATACATTTTTAAACAGTGATTTGATATCATTTCAACCACACATTCTTCAATAAAATAATATTGCATACAAATTAAAAACTTTTCTTTATTTTTTAACCACACATTTCTAATCAATACACTATTCAAAAATGCATTATAAGAAAATAATATGGCTCAAACAAGGGCTTAATCAATTCTCGACATAAATTAGAAAGTAACTTTTCTTTTTTTGCCGTTCTATTTGAAACGGCCAGAGTCTTACCCTATCAAAGCGAAATTTCTTCTATAATTTCGCACGTGAGGGGTGATTTCATGATTTCGTCTAGTCATTAATAACTTGATTATTTCTAGATAATAGTAGATAGAATGTAGGTACTTGAAATTGAGGTTCAAAAATCACACCATTGTGATAAAACTTCTTTTCAAGCTTGCAAATATTGTCTATGTTAAATTTTTAAATTGAATTTTTTGGATGCAAAGTCACAATGAGATAAAAGAGTTCTATCGGTATCTCACTAAATCTTGTATTTAATCCCATAATCTGAAATTCTATGACTTTATTGAAATTATCAAAGTGGAACTTCAAGAATCGTAAAAATTTTACACAAGACAGACACATGTATAAAAGGTTTTCATGTTTTTCTATACATCACAAAGTTGAACACGAGATAGTATATTTGGAGAGTAATCACTAAGATAATCACCTTACAAGTTACAATATACATATCTAGCAAACTCTTTACAGCGTTGTAACGAGAATTCCAAAGAGTACCTCCCAATCGTTCCATGTTACCAAGATAATTATCCCACTTTCGAACTCAGTTAATATTCTCCAACTCCAATAAATGCTCAACTTCTTCTCAGGGTTGTAATGAGAACTCTAATGAGAACCTCTTGATCATTCTAAGTTACCAATCTAATTAGACCAAATTTCAAATTCACTTTCTCCATTTGTCAACAAATGCTTAATCTCTTTTCTCTGGGCACATTGCAACTCATTGGTGCTCTCTTCTTATCAATTACATATTCTCCAATAAAATAATATTACATGTAATCTCAAAATTTTTACTTCTTTTTTAACCATACATTCTAAAAAAATACCATTCTAACAATTAAAATTTCAAATAATTGGGGAGGGCAAACAAAGACTAATAATACTTTACAAGTAAGATGAGAGAAAACAAATATATCCAAAATTCTTAACGATGGGCAAAACAATGGACATAGTATATATGGACAATAACTAAAAATTAATGCTTGTAATCCATTCCAAACGCCACGCATATTACTTGCACCATTATACTCTTGGCTTATTATATTTTGGACCTAAATGTTGAAAAGATGAAAAAGATTAGATAATCGGTTCTTAAGATTCAATGAGATATTATCACTATCACTTTTAATCGCCAAGAAAAAAAAAATGAAAAAGGAAGGAAAGAATGAAAAATTGTCAAAATTTCATCATTGTCTGCAAACCTCAAGATAATGGTCATGTGTTCTTGTGTAGATTCATCATGTGATTTATCAACAAGAACACAAACTTTGCATTCCCAATATGAGTAAGAAATACACAATTACTTTATTGGATAACCCTCTTTCACCTATCATATCTAATCGTAACCAATGACAAAATATTGGTTAGAATACTATGATTTGGAAAAATGAAATTTTAAAGACAATACACCTTATGTGTTGAAGGTGAATACTTCAATCAAGGAAACTGATTGTACTAGTGCTCATGAAATTGATGTTTTTGCTTTCCACATTTTTTTTACGGCATTCAAAAAGTTTTGGTTTAGAATGCACAACCTTTAGATAGGCCCTAAACCCATTCATTATAATAGATGTTCATGAATTTTATTTCTTTGTCACGAGTCCCGTTGAATAGAATCATATGTGAAAGTTTTTACTTAGTCGATTTAGTTTGACCTTACGTGCAGAATTATTCTATTAAAAGCAATAAGTCACTTTTTAATAGTTTCTAGATGGTTAAGCATATAAGTCAATTTTCTTATATTTGAATACCACAGTTTGTAATACGAAAGCAGTAAAGAACACAGTAATTGTTGACAGAGAAATCCAACTGAGTAAAAACTATGGAAACAAGCCAATTACCTTCAATATAGATAATAAACCTTACAGTTAGATACTGCCTAGTCAAATTCACTAGACTTCTCGATCTACTTCCTGTAATCTCCAAGATCTGCTAACTCCACTAGCTTTCCGATTTTCTACAATTGTGTCTTCCAAGTTGATACCCAAGAATCACCAATTCTTGTTCTTCTTCATGCACTTGTAGTCCATCATTCTTCAATCTTTAGGAGCCTCTAAAGTTCCAATTGAGAAAGTACCTTTCTCGTTGTAGAAAGGAAGTGGGTGTTTTGGATTCTGAAACCTTAATATTTTTCCCAAATCTATGGTTGTATGATCTTAAGAAAGAATGGATTGAATCAAGGGTTGAATATGTTGGATCTTCACGAGATGATATGAATATATTATCAATGAGAGTCACAATGAACAACCACCACAGAATCGAGTAAGGCTTGGATATTTATAGTTGAAGGTGTTTAGGTAGTATGGGTCATGTAAAACTCTTCAAAAATGCGAATTAGGTTTTTTCACGTACCACTGTTCTTGAGCGAGGACGCAGCGACAAATGAGCAAAGGGTTTGTCTCTCGAGCGAAATCTGGGTGACAAACGCTCGAGCGAAGTTTGGTGACAGACGAGCAAGAAGCATTCTGTTATTGTCGCTCAAGCAATGTAGTAAGAAAGCACTTACTAATGAAGGTGCACATACATGAAACTACGTAGAAAGCACTTAAACAAATATGATGCATGCATAAATCAACGACACAATTGTTTAAACACAAGCATAAACCCGAAATACCTAATCAGTAGATATGCAAAGGCTCTTACCTTTAAGAGCACCGTGATCTATTTCAAAATTTTTCAAATCACATTTCTTCCTCCAAACCTACCTAGTGATAGGAATATTTCTAGTCATCTACATCACTAACTTGTTCTATTGACTTTCTTGATCAGTAAGGAATCCAATTTGACCAACAAAATTCTGATTTTCTTTCCTATTTGAGCTCTTGTTTCTATGTCCGTTCAGGAATTGATGATACTTAGGGTGTATGTATCCTAACTAATCATGGTGAAAGCATGTAAGTATAAACCTAGGACCAAAGTTATGTGATCATTGATGTCTATTCCTAGGTTGACGGGTCCCACGCCATCTCGTAGGCATCCGTCCTACAAAATCCTTATTCTTAAGTTATAGATTAGGCACATGTTTAGGTTGGTCAGTTGTAGGGACTAAAAACTATTTTGGAAGTATTAGCAGCATTGTGATCTTTCTCCTTATAGCCTAGACCTTTCTTATTAACAACTAGCTTGCTCAATCCTAGGATGTCATCTAACTTTAACGAACCACTAGAAAAGGCAAGAAGTTAAGACTTCAAATACTCTAGATCCCTCATAAGATTCTTAACCTGAATTTCTTAAGTCTCATTATCAGCTGTCAACTCACTGACTTTCCTAGAGGACTTCTCAAGCTCACTAATGAGATTCTTAACCTGAGTATCTAAAGATTCACTCATCAATTACAATTTGCTTAGGGTTGAGGTGGATTCCTAATGGTTAGCTATAAGTTTTTCTTTCTCAACTCAAGTTCCTTGACCTTAGTACACAATGCTTTGTTCTTGGTCAGAATCTTAATACTCTCCTAAGACATTTTATCATAGGCCTTATGTATATCTTTCTCACTGTCAGAATCTTCTCCAAATTGCTCATTACTGTCTATGTTCTCATCTCTCTTACTTCCCTCATCAAATTCACTCATAGTCCTAACAGTGAAGGCAACGTATTTCCCACTTTTCTCATGAGTGGATTTCTCACTCTAATTATCCGAGTTAAACTCGTCATCAGTGAGAGTAGCATTCATAGCCTTATCCATGCTGGTAGGGCATCCATTCCTCATATGGCCAAAGTCAAGGCACTTGTGGCATCTCACAAATTTAGATCTTCTTCTAGATTAGATAGGGGCACCTTTGTGTCTTTCCTCAAGTTTGTTTTTATTCTTAAACATTTTTCAGAATTTTTTAGTTAGTAGGCTAACTCCTCTTCATTTGGTAAATCTGAATGAGAAGATTCATTCTGATTATTCCTCACAATGTTCAAGGCCAAAACTTTTCTTTTACATGTTTAGCTAAGGTTAGCTCATAAGTCTGGATAGATCCTAACAACACTTCAACTTTAATAGAGTCTATATCCTTACTCTCCTCTATCGTCGTGATTTTAGACCCAAATCGCTCAGGTAAAGATCCAAGAATTTTTCTATCTTAGAATCTTGGATTCTCCTACTTAGGTTGATTCTAGAATTTACTATGTCATTTAAGCTCACGTAAAAGACATCAAAGTTCTCATCATTTCTTATTCTAATTTCCTCAAACCTAGTGGTCAGCATCTGCAACTTAAAATTTGCAACGGCCTGAGTTTCCTAATTTATGACCTGTAAGATATCCCAAACCTTTTTAAGTTCCTCACACATGGACAAATGCCTAAACTCTTCTAGGGAGCTAGCCATAAATAAGGCATATAAGGCTTTATTGTTCTAGTTGTACTCGTCTAAATTAGCCTTTGACCAGTTTCTATGGGGATGGGAGTGAGAACATTATTAATGGTGCTAGAAGAGGTAACCTAACCATTTACAACACTCAACCATATGCGCTAATATATAGATTTAAAAAGGCTCTCATCCTAACCTTTCAGTGGCATAATTATTGCCATCAAAATATAGTAGGATAATCAATGAACTATTCACCTAGACAAATTAAGATCAGGACTCATATTTAGGCTCTGGTACCACTTGAAAGTTTTTAATTAATTGATTTAATTTCACCTTACGTGCGGAATTATTCTATTAAAATAACAAGTCACTTTTTAGTAGTTTCTAGATGATTAAGCATACAAATTAATTTTCCTAGGTTTGAATACCACAGTTTGTAATATGAAAGTAGTAAAGAACACTGTAGTTGTTGACGAAGAAACCCAATTGGGTAAAAGCTCTAAGACCAATCTCATTATCTCCACTATAGACAATGAACTTTACAGTTAGATGCTGCCTCGTCAACTCCAATAGACCTTTTGATCTACGTCCCGTAATCTCCAAGATCTGCGGACTCTACTAGCTTCCCAATCTTCAATAATTGTTTCTTCCAAGTGGATACTCAAGAATCACCAATTATTGCTCTTCTTGGGTCTAGCATTCCTCAAACTTCAGCAGCTTCTGAAGTTCTAATGGAGAAAGTACCTTCCTTGTTTTACAAAAGGAAGTAAGTGTTATGGATTATGGAACCTTGATGTTTTTCCCAAATCCATGGTTGTATGATCTCAAGAAAGAATGGATTGATTTAGGGGTTGAATATATTCTTGGATCTTCACGAGATGATATGAATGTATTATCAATGAGAGTCACAATAAACAACCAACACAAAATCGCGCAAGGTTTGGCCATCTATAGTTGGAGGTGTCCAGATAGTATGGGTCGTATAAAACTCTCCAAAAATGCGAATTAGATTTTTCCACATACCACTATCGCTTGAGCGAAGGGGCAGTACAAGCGAGCGAAAGGGTTTGTTGCTTGAGCAATGTCTTAGTGAGAGGCGAGGGAAATTACAATGACTGTTCTTTCCTTATTTCGAGCTCGAACCCTAACTTACCTAACTCATCTATACAAAATTACACCTAACTCGTTGACTTTTACACATATTCAATTTAGTCCTTATTAGTTCACAAAATCGCCAATTACATTGAACCTAACAAAATGGTTTCATATCAGGATTTGAAAGGACATTTAAATTCAGGAGATAAAATTAGAGGAAATGGCACTTCACAAACATTGAACTCTCAATGTTTCTAGTTCTTTTTTCCCACTTTAGTGAGATTAGAATATGTTGATATAGAAAACTAATGCCTACATCACATATAGTACTTTCAGAATAGTGTATTTAGACAAAAAATTCAATTGTTGGAATGATTAGTTGTCAAAGTTAATCTGATTGAAAGTATATTGGTGAAGTGAGTCAAATATGGAAACAAAATAAATCCAATTTCTTTGGATTCTCACTGTTCCTAGTTCGTTTTTCCCACTTTAGTGAGATTAGAACGGTGTATTTAGACAAAAAAATTCTCTTGTTGGAACGATTAGTTGTCAAAGTTCTTTTTGAGGTTTGAGTCTCAGAAAAGTGCTCAATAGATTTTTTCTTAATTTTTTGATTTATGAATACATGTCCTTTGTTCATGTGCTTACGCATACTTTGTATTTCCTTGGGAGCCATCATTTTCTATTTGACAAGGAAAGCTATGTAGATTTAGTAGGATGTCCTAGAATTTGCATCTAGGTATATACTTGAATATTTGACGTATTTTGTCATGAGCGTCATTAATTTAGCCTTTTAAATTAGATTTCGTATGGCGTAGCGTATCTCTTAGGGCATGAGCTCATTGAAAAAAAAAATTAAATTTTAGCCCACCTCAACTTCTTTTACTAGCTCCGCCCATGAGTGAATGGTGCATTTAAGTTGGAATAACAAAAAATTGAAACAAACAAATTATTTTGAGAAATTGGTTGGGATCTGCTAAATATTATGGACTAATCGCTCGTGCCAACGATAATTTACCAACTTCATGACACACCCACTAATTACTTTTCCTTAAAAATCTAATAACCAATAAAATTTCAAACATATCTACTTATTTTCTTTATGCATACGGCATTTTTCTTTCTATGATTTCAGTGTGTTTGGTATTATTCCCGAAGTTCATTTTTATATTTCATTACCAACTTCTAACTTTTTAGGTCATTGGTTCATTTGATTAACTCACGTCATACTATTTGCCATGCCTTTAGATAAAATAAGGGTATAGAATAGTACAATTAGCAACATTTAATTTTTCGTTTCACATTGGAATACTACCTCCTTTTGACTTGTGAGGTACACTTATATTTTTATATACTGTTGTGGGTACGAGGAAGAGGATTGGAAAGTAGAGAAATCTGGTGGAAAGCTGTTAAAGAAAAAAGAAATATTAGTGAGGTCGATTCTAATTTCTTGAGTCCAGAATTCTTTATCTGAAAGTTTAACTAGATGTAGATAAAGAAAATTTATTTATTTAAATTATATATTCAAACAACCCTTCGGTGCAAATTAGATTCATTTTTTTCCATTATAAGAAATAATCTAAAACAAAAATGTCGCCATGTATAATTGAATCTCTTATAATCGATAAAGATTAGTTTACTCAGTTGAATTATGTAAAGATATGATCGCAAGAAATATTATGTTAGCTTTACATATAATTGTTCGACTATAGAATCTCTTGTTCAACTAAATATTTATGAACACTGTCCAAAAACTTGCCTTTTGGGTGTCTTCATTGCATTTTTCTTCATTTTTCCCCTCCAATTATTTCCTCACTTTATAAACAAAAGATGGTGATAATTAGCCAAGTTGTATTAATAATTTAATATAAAGAATATATTAAAAATGGTGTAGTTTTGTTCTCTGATGGACAGTCCCCCACGCCCACGACTGCCTTACTAATATATTAATATATTTCCATAGCCTTGCATGCTTCATGTTTCCAACCTAATAACCCTATTTTGTCAAATCCCAAGCAAACCCTCCCTAAACAATTAACGATTGTGCTAGTGTACATAGTAAATTTACATAATGGTTTACAAATACATGATGTTGTGAGATATAATTAGATCATAATTTAAAAAAAAATTAATTATTCAACTCTTTTTTTGACACATCTGCATGGAAATCATTATATAACTATTTATGTACAAATAACATTATTCAACAATTAAATCTGAATTTGGATACCACTTTTATAAGCTAAATGTTCCAACTAGGATGTATGAAACCAGGGGCGGACCCAAGGGGGGTCCCCTAGGCTCACTTGACTCTCCGATTTTTTCATTTTTTTGTTGTTGTAGTTTTCGGGTTCACTATGGAATATCAAACGAAGTTGAAATATTATATTTTTAATATCATTTTGAAGCACTTACGGCCTAGTATTTTACATCGTTAATGTTGTGCGAAATGGCCAATCATAACAAATGTTACGACGCGTCAAAATAGGCTGTTCCAAACTAATATTTCGAGAATTTCAATAACAAGCTAACTTTAAAAAATTTTCGATGATTATACGCTAACCATATCCGTAAATCTTCTATATCCTTTCAAAACTCATTTTGAGAACTATATTATAAATATATCGAATGATCTAAATAAATATCGAAAATAGTTAAACGTATGTCAAATGTGTATACTAAAAAGGGACGTATAACTCATCTTTTTTTGAAAAAAATCAATTATTTTATTAATGTTATTATTTTTACATGACAAATTTCTCAATATAATTTACATTATTTTATTAGAAAATTTTATATGTGGTATGACGTCAAATTTAAAATTTTTTTTTTGACATAAAAATTCTTAATAAAATTTTCATTACTTCATAGGAGTTATAAATTGTTATACTACTTTTTCATCTTGATTATTTTTATATCTAAAAAATTTTATATATAAAAAAAATTCGATCACTTTTAGATTTTTTTTTTTTTATTGTTGTTACATTTTCCTCTCGATCAATTAATTTTATTTTTTTTTCAAATGACGTCAAAAATTTTATTAGGAATTTTATTAGATTATTTTTTTTAAAAAAATTAATTGAATGAGAGAAAAAAGTAAAAATAATAAAAAAATCCCAAAAATGATCAATTTTTTATATATATATATAAAATTTTCTAGATGTAAAAAGTAGTACAACAGTTTATAACCTATATAAAATACTAAAAAAAAATTCTTCGTTTTTTAAAAAAATTTGATTGTGACCCCCTAATGTAAAATGTCTGCGTCCACCCCTGTATTGAACGGGATGTCCTGGACCGATCCACATCTTTTGGAGGGAATTTGGGGTCAAATTTGGGTATGGTTTAATTAGTCCAGTTCATTTTACACCTCTAGCTCCAGTAAGTCTAAACTTTGGAAAACATTGTTTAATTCATGAAACACCTGACTTTACCCTTTTTTCCCCCAAACTGGTTCCAAACTTACAACCACTATAATGCTTTATCATTTATCTATTTTACGATATGCTTTCTCCGTCCCACAAAGATAAATTTAATTTCATTTTCCCATATATAAAGAATATATTAAAAATGGTGTAATTTTATTTAAATTATGTACTCAAAACAGCCGATTATTATTAGGCTGAACAAAATTTTCGAATCGAACCGATCGAACTCAAATCCGAATCAATTGGCTCTTCTTAAGTTAAATACCCGAACAAGTATCTGAATCGAAAATCCACGAATTTGGTTCTGTCCTTGGTTCTAAATTAAGAACTGAATAAGATCCTAATCTTCCTAATTTTTTAATTAATTTATTTTAAATAAGCCAAATTATTTATTTTTTCTAGATAAATTTGTTAACTAGTTAATTTAGCCCCAACTCAAAAATATGATTTTCTTATTTCTAATTTTCAATTAAAGTTCAACTTAACCGAATTGAGTTTTACCAAAATCTATTATTCTACTGTAATGCTGTTTCTATCATTTTGGAAAAATCAAATTGAAACTCGACAATGTCTTTCTTAATTTTTGTAAGCTCTTTATATTCTTCTTTATGTGATTTTAGTAATCAAATATATGAAGAATTCAATAAAGAGAGACTTTAAATATATATAAGATTGAATTACGCTATCTTGTAATAGTTAAGATTGAACATTTCATTAGTTAAATTAATATAGCTCTATAAATATTAAAAAAATTAATTATAGTACGGAACCCAAGAATCGAATGGAACCGAACACTTACGATTCCATAATTAAATTTGGACTCGACGATTTTACTTACAAAATATCCAAAAATTTCGAGTCCGGTTCGATTCTCGTTAGAACTGAATTGAACTGGATCATATCCAACCCTAATTATCATCACATCTCAAAGAAGACTTGTTAGGCATCACGGCCCAACAGGATACCTTGTATACGCTCCCCCGCTCCGAAGGGAACTCCAGTTTTGTTGAGCTTTCTACGTAAGTTTGGGGATTCTACAAAGTAAATACTATTGACAGAGGTGACGGAGATGGGATAATTTGCCCAAACACTTTTTTTATATTTTGGGCTTTGACCCAAAAATGTTAGCAAATTGACAAAAATAGTACCATAATAAGAAACTCATACTTGTGCACTAGATTTTGAATGAATATTAATTAATTTAAAAAATACAAATGACAAAAGTTGAAAAATACTAGTTTCCTAATTTGCACTATATTATAATTTTCTATTTTACTTATAAGCAATCTTTTGCTTAAAGTGAATACCTTATATTTATAAGTATGTACAAGTGAGTTTTTAATTATGGGAAAATCTTTTAAGTGACTATATTTATAGTAAAAAAAATTAATTATTTCAAAATTTACTTATTTACTTAAAAGTAATTTTACTATATTTGATACTATTGTGTGTTCACACATGAGGAATGATGGTGATAAATCCATTATACTTATTCGAATCTATATTAAAAATATTCGTGACCGTCCATCGTCAATAATTAGCAACTTCGTTACACTTAGTCGACACTATCTATATTATAAAAATTTTCAAGACCACCCATTGTTAGTAAATAACAAGTTGCCAATGTTATGCGAAATACAACACAAATTAGATGGTTTTCTTATACAAACAAACAAACGAACATATTGATCTTGTGGCCCTATGGTTTTCTTTGTTTTGCTGCATTCTTCACTACTCCTGAAGAAACAGATGATGCAGGATTTATGGCTTTTCTTATTTTAAACACATTCCAAGCAGTGCCTGCAACATGCCCTGCTGTTGCAAAAACATCTTCTGTTGCCTCTCCTGCACCCTCTCCAAATCTGTTTATCAAGAATAATTTATTTTAAAACTTACTTATTTACTTATAAGTAAATGAAAGAAATGCACCATATATACCGGTTAGTAACCATCCTTGTAACTGCACTGGAGGATGTAGCCATAGTTTGCTTCTCTGCAGCTTCTGCTGCATCTACTATTTTGTCTGTAATTTGAGAAGATCAAGAACTTAAGCCATTTGGTTTTTATTTTCAACAGAAAACACTTAATTGAGATTATATACAAGTTAAAATTTGAAAAGGGATTTCACTGAAAAACTAAAGTGGCTTACTGACTGCATCAAGTGAAGCCAAAATAACCTCTCCTGGAACCATGGCTAGAAATGTCTTTCCAGCTTGGGACCGAACCACGGGCCCCATTACTGATCCGGTGGCTACGCCAACAATGTCAAGCATAGCTTTGCTCATCTTTTCGGTCATCTTCGACAGCTTCCTCACACTATAATGACAAAATTAATTGCTTAAACGTATATGAATCATTTACTCGCTGAGTATGTTTGGAAAAGCTTTTTTCTAAGTTTATTATAAACTCATCAAACATCACTTTTTTTTTTTTTTGTTACACATTTCATAGGCCTTACAGCTTTTATCATACATTATATAGGACTCACAACTTATAATTTACAAAAAATCTTTATTTTTCTCTCGTCAATACTATAATGCACGACTGGACAATACAACAGACAAAATTTTTACTTTTTTTCTTCATTAACAAAGATGATAATTTATGCCTGGAGATATACCGTTTAAGGCTTTTGTAGACAGCTCCATTCTTTGAATTACCATTAGCTTTGTATTTACTTTCACTTGTTGATTTCCAGTTTTTGTCCTCCACTGCACGAATCAAAATTGTTTCCCCTCCCTTTTGCACCTGTTTATCCATTTTTTGGCATTATAACTTAATCATAGATAAATCTTCAGCTTCATCTCATTTATGCGAACAATTTAATCATAGTCTAAATAAATTTATAACAGTCTAAACTTTTAGATGAGATGGTTTTAAAATATTCATCTGTAGTGCGTACCAAACATGCACAGAATTTTTAGAACTTACCTGGTTTGTGTAAGCATTGCTGCATGTGAAAATTCCTTTAACAATCTGACCAGTCCCTCCTGCAATTGCCTTAGCCAAAACACTGTTATAATTATCAACAGTTGGCGCGAACTCCTTCCAATTAAGCTCCTTTCTTCTTGATGAAGAAGAACCAGTCAAGAACAATGAATGTTCTTTGAGAAAAGAATCCAAATATCCCAAACTCTCTCCATTAATCTTCTCTGAAAAAGCCACCCCATAGCTCAAAGGCTTGCCATCTTTCATTGGCAATGAAAACAGATAGTTTAAGGCATCAAGTTTCACCACAGGTTCATCCTTTGTGAGTGGCCATTGAAGTTCATCTCCAACTTTGATTGTAGTAGCAAGAGAAACAGATTCATCGGATAGTCGAAAAAGCGTAAAATCTCCATTAGCAAGCTCTAAAGCTTCACCTCCATCCATTAAATAAACCTTGCATTCTTGAATCTTTAGTAAAACTTCATGTTTTACATTTTTGTTTTCTGGGATTTCTTGATATTCGTCAGATGGTAATGGATCAGATAAAGGAGGCGTATTTGGAGGGGAGAAACTTTTTTGTCTCTTTGGCCTGAAACAATTCATCCTGTTATGAGTAGTATTCAATTTCTCTGTGAGTTTTGATGAAGAAAATGCATATAAATATGTAAAGAAATTAATGGTAAAGACATCATATAATAAAAGATGAAAGGGAAACAGCTGTTTGATTATTCCATTTTTTCCACTTTATTCTATTCCTGTTGAATAAGTTCATGCCAAAGTATTTGATGCTTTCGGTGGATGAAAATCGAGGTTTTGAAAAAGTTCATATAATCTTCTGAAAAGTTAATGATTTTTGCAGTAATATTATTTGTATCATTGCATCCGTTGCTTTAATTGTTGACTTATTGGATAAAAACTATTCGTGGACATGGAATCTATAGAAAAATTTAAGCGCTTAGTGAACTTTTTTCGACTCTCTCGAGCGTTTAGCATTGGCCTACTCAGATTTGTCAAGCAATCATGGTTCATGTTAAATTCTATGTGATTCACAAATGTGCAAAATTGGTCTATTGAACGACAAGAAGCAATTGAATCGACATTCACACTACTTACTACTAAGATGTAAAATCTCTAAAGTAGTAATCATTATCGTTACCTTCGAAAATAAAAATCTGAACCAGTCTACAAGTACACCTTTTTTCATAGCGCACACACATACAAGTGGGTGGGGTCCACGATTAAAATAATCGCGGATCCCACTTTTGTGAGAAAGTGTGAAAAATTGATGTAAAAAAAATGATGTACAAATAGCATTTTTGTAAGAATCTAGGCTCAGTTTTTCTTTATGACATGATAATTTCATGAAGAGTTAATTAAATAATTCATCACCAACATTTACATTTAGTTACTACTTGCTTACTAATAAAAAAAAAAAGTAAAAAATTACTGAATGCTCACTCATTTTTTAAATTCGTTAGCCATCCAATACTCATCTTAATTCCATCCTTCCACCTTCACAAAAAATACACGTTGCGGATGGAAATCTTATGTGGCATTAAACGCATTAAAACTCGACAACTTGGACAAAACCCATTCTAATTGGTAGCGCTTTCCTTTAAAAAATGGAAGAAACTCTTTTTCCATCTCAAATCAAAATTTAAATTTCCCCAATGTTTGAAGTAAAACCTAAATTGATTTCTTCCCCAAATCAACTCGATGTTCATACTAAATTCTCCTCTGTTTTTTCCTCATTGCCATGGCTAGTATTTAAATTTCTCACTAAGAGAAAAAGAAGAAGAAAAGCAAAAGCAAAGAATCCGACCCCCTTGAAAAACCTTCCGACCCGACGCAGAATACCAGAGAAAAGGATGCTGATATTGATTAATTGATAAAGAAGAGGAAGGATGTTGCCTATGCTATAAAAAGGAAGTTGCATATGGTGGAAAATTACAATAATATTACAACCAGATTATAGAAATCTGTTGGGATGAAGAAAATGGAGTGGTGGTGAGGGATTCTGCCATATGAGGTTCTTTTGACTAGTTATAAGGGCTCGTGGTGAAGGATTCGGCGGTGAATGCCATTTGCATGGGCGGACCCAAGCGGGGTCCTGGGGGGTCACGTGACCCCGCAACGTCTAAGCTTTGATTTTTATTTTTTTATGATAGATTTTGTTTGGTATCAATTGAAATCTAAATTTTAATATAAATCAAAATTAACAATCAAACAATATATTTCACGGAATTCTTAACTTTTATCAAATTACACTAAAAATTTAATTTTAACCTCCACCAAACAGGAGCAAAATTACAAAAAATTTGAATTTTTTTCTCTTTTCTCTTTCATTATCTTACGCTCACACTCACATCTTTTACCAAAACTTTAACCCTTCTAATGTTTTAAAATTTGTTCATAATTTTTCTTTATAAATCATCATATCTATTAAAAAAAATCACTTTCCAATCAAATTTTCAATTAATTAGAATCTAAATTTGTATTTTCTTCTATCCTAATTGTATACATAGAATGTGACTAGACTGATTATATCCAATTTAATTTATATTTAACAAATTATATTTATTTGATTGAATATTGGTTACATGTTTTTTTTTCTTTTGATTACTTGAATTGATTATTTGTATTAAATACACTATAAATTTTTAAATATAACTATATATTTTTTTATGATGAGCAAAATATTAATAAAATGACTGTTCAAAATCAAATGGATGAAAATAATGAGCAAAATATTAATGAAAAAATATTTTTTAGATGTAAATCTTCATTTTCTCGGTTAATTATAAATAATTCAAAAATCAAGAACAAAACATTTGATTTGTAAATATTTTGATTGTGCCCCCCTAACTAAGAATCTCTGCGTCCGCCCCTGACCATCTGTGTTTGGGCGAAGTTGATGATCCCAAAGTTGGTGAGGTTTGAGAATGATATTGACGTTGGAAGGAAAGTGGTGTTGATGAGGCTGCTTGGCAGCACCCATATGGTGCCTTTGTTGTGTGTTTTTGTTAAGGACCAATGTAAAAATGCTAAGTGGGAAACTGAAAAAACTCTGTGAAACTTTACCTGTACACCTAGCACCAAAGAAGAGGCACTTGCATTGGGGATTGCGAAGTTGACAACTGCAATGATGGCCACTTGTGATATTGGAGTGGTTGCCAGATTATGGATTGCAAAGTATGGATCAAATAATGAGGTCAGAAGCAGTTCAAAATTAGGCCATGACGAAGAAACACTGATTCGTGGTGAGAAAATGGGTAGAAGGGAGTGAGAAAATGAAGAAGTTGGATGCAATAAAGCAGCAGGAATGTATATAAATCATTTTTATTTGTGGTGAATATGTAGTAGAAAGACTTGTACATCTTTGTGGTTTAGGTACTAGTATTAGGAAGTAGAACACTCGTACATCTTTGTGGTGAATAAGTCATTTTGATTTTAAATACCCCTTGTTTTTACTTTTGAATTCATGCATACTACCTCGCTAAAAGTTAACAAAAAATGAACTTAAAAATTGCATAGAACACAAAGAAGGAACAACAAAAAATTATACAGCCGCAACAACTGAACCGGCAAACCATAATAAACAGAATGAACACAATTTTTTTTTTTAAACCAACCATCTTTCTATGATTATACAACACTAATAACAAGGAGGCTAATCAAGTAGAGAGTGTATTACTGTAAAACAAGATTTTGGATTACCCATTACATGAACATAATCAAATCTTATTTACATAATTGATTGATAAAATTACACCTATACTACACTATCATTACATAGAAATACACAGTAGAAGGCAGCAAGTAATGGTTATTGACAAAATCATTGCTATCCAATGTAATCAAAACCAGTGCTTCCTTTATAAGTTTCTTCATCGACTCTTCTCCTATAAGTGCCTTCACTTTATCTTGACACTGATGGAAATAGTCTAGTTATTGGGAAACTCGAATGATATTCAGTTATTCACCTAGATTGGATGAGATTGAACAAAATTTGTCAATCCACACATCAAATCAAGTATACAATATAGTTAAGTCGTAACATAATCGAACCGTGATTAGGTAACTTACAAATTGGATTCCATTGTCATCAAGAATGCCAACCCTAGTGGATACAAAATTGGCACCGGTAAGTAATTTCTACTCTGTGAGATTTGGACTCAAGTATGGCAAGTTAGGCTTCCACTCCACCCAATCTCTTCACCTAATATAATAAAACACAACAAATCAATAGCACAAGGTTACAAGTTTCACACACATAAATACATGTTCATACGTATTGTAGGAATTGGTTCAAATATTAAATGAAAATGTGTGTAAAAATTGGAAAATGAAAAGGTGTGACTACGTGTCAACTTCGACCAAATAGTCGAACTTGATCCAATGGTCAAATTACAAAAGTAAATAGACCAACTTATTCTACTCGTTGAGTAGATCGTCGTTGTATATTTGGAATCTCGAAACCAATTCCAGATAAATGAGAAATTACGGACCAAAGTTGGAAGAAATGAAGTATTGCAACTTTTCGAAAGGTGTAGGTTTTGGCCAAGTGTTGCAACTTTTTTAAAGGGATACATGTTTTGGCCCAAGCACCCTTTCTACATCTATAAATAAAATCCTATGGACATGATTTTGGGTACACCAATTGCATTGAGCTTTCATTCTTCTCTTGCAATTCTCTTCTTTCTAATTCTATATCATTTCATACATTTCCTTTGTAGAGGGGAAATTCTGTCAAAAGTTTGTCGGTTTCTTGTGGTTTAAAGTGCTATTATCACAAGTTGTGAATCCATTGTATCTTGGGAGACAAGTGTCATTCACCGTGAGCACCGTAGCGGGGCAATTTGTTTTAAGGAAAGAGATAACGTCTCGCCTTGAATTTTCTCTATTTCTAATCCTTCTTAATCCTTGTTTTGCGTAATCTTTATACCGAAATTTTGTCCAAATTTTCATTCATATAAATTGTGTTTTGATCACGCTCTTGCGGGTTAAAACTGGTCAAACAAATATATAAAAAATCAGCCCTTACATAACCATTTTTATAAGTTATCTCCAACAATCTTAAGACAAATTTATGAGTCTTTGTGGTTGGTTGTGGACAAACATTACTTTGTTTGAATAGTGCTTTGTGTACTATTCCTCCACCGATATTATCATCATTTTGTTGAACTTCTGTTTGTATAACAGAAATGACTACCATTGGGATTTCGTCAAGTTAAAATGGTTCCAATAATGTGGTACCACCCGTGGCCATACCGTTGCATAGTAATACTATCCCACATAGGGAAAAGCTGAAAAAATTTGCAGGAGTAGACTTCAAGAGGTGGCAACAAAAGATGTTGTTTTATCTCACCACTCTTAATTTGGCTAAATTTCTAAAGAAAACTGCGCCGGCTGTACAAGAAGGGAAAAATAATCGTGAATCGATTATTGCTTTGGATGCATGGAAACACTCGGACTTCCTATGCAAGAACTATATCCTAAATGCATTGGATAATACACTATATGGGGTGTCTAGTTCAAAGGAATCAACCAAGGAACTATGGGATTCTTTGGAGACAAAGTACAAGACCGATGATGCTGGAACAAAAAAGCTCATTGTTGGCAAATTTTTGGACTACAAGATGATGGATTTCAAAATCGTAATTAATCAAGTGCAAGAGATTCAAGTCTTGTTACACGACATCCATGCCGAGAAAATGGAATTGAGCGAATCATTCCAAGTGGCTGCCATTATTGAGAAACTCCCTCTTATGTGGAGAGATTTCAAAAATTACCACAAGCACAAACGCAAAGAAATGAACTTGGAAGAATTGATTGTGCGCTTGAGGATTGAAGAGGACAATGGAAAAATCGAACGGAGGTCGGTTGATCAAGATGGTGCAAATTTTGTTGAAATGGAACCAAAAGCAACAAACAAGAAACGGAAGGCCTCTAATTATGCATCACGAAGAGACAATTTCAAGAAGGCTAAAAAGTTCGAAGGAAATTGTTACAACTGTGGCAAGGTTGGATATCGTTCAAATGAATGTCAAAAGCCAAAGAAGAATGCTCAAGCCCATATGGTTGCAAATAACACTCTATATGATGGACTGAAAGAAATGAGTTTATCTACAATAGTATCCGAATGCAATATGATTGGAAATATTAGAGAATGGTGGATTGACACCGGCGCTACTCGCCATGTGTGTGCGGACAAGGGGATGTTCTCCAACTATCAAGAATTGAATGGGGAACAACTATACATAGGAAATTCTGAAAGTTCCAAAGTTGAAGGACAAGGCAAAGTCATTTTGAAGATGACATCCGGAAAAGAACTCGTCCTCAACAACGTCCTACATGTGCCGGATGTAAGAAAGAATTTAGTGTCCGGGTCTCTACTTAGCAAGAATGGTTTTAAACTTGTATTTGTATCCAATAAATTTGTGTTGTCTAAAAATGAGATGTATGTAGGGAAATGATACATATGTGATAGAATGTTCAAGTTGAACGTGCTTACAATTATACCGAAGCAAGTCGTTATGAATAAAACTATAAATTTCGTTTACTTGCTTGAGCCTTCATGTTTATGGCATAGTCGATTAGGACATGTGAATTACAAATCGTTGCGCAAACTAATAAATCAAAGTTTAATTCCGGCGCATAAAATCAATCCTAATCATAAATGTGAAATATGTATTGAAGCAAAATTGGCTAAAACACCGTTTCATTCAATACAAAGGAACACAACCCCTCTTGAATTGATCCAAAGTGATATATACGATCTAAAATTTCTACAAACTCGAGGTGGTAAGAAATACTTTGTGACATTTATTGATGATTGTACAAAGTTTTGCTATGTCTTTTTTTTAGAAGTAAAGACGAAGCCTTAGATGCATTCAAAATCTATAAGGCTGAAGTTGAAACACAATTTGAAAAACGAATAAAAAATATTCGTAGTGATAGAGGAGGTGAATATGGGGCATCGTTTGAAAACTTTTGTTCTGAACATGGAATTGTTCATCAAACAACGATACCTTACTCTTCTCAATCAAATGGTGTTGCAGAACGTAAAAATCGAACACTTAAAGAAATTATGAATGTCATGTTAATAAGTTCGGATTTACCACAGAACATGTGGGGGGAGGCTATTTTAACGGTAAATAGTCTTCTTAATAAAATACCTCTTAAGAAAATGAAAGAGACACCATATGAACTATGGAAAGGCTATCCTCCATCCTACCGATACTTGAAAGTGTAGGGGTGTTTGGCTAAATTTGAGGTACCCAAGCCTAAACAAGTGAAAATCGGTTCCAAAACGATAGATTGCATATTTATTGGATACGCCAATAATAGTAGTGCATATCGATTTCGTGTACACAAATTCAAAATACAAGACGTACACGAAGGGACCATAATTGAATCAAGGAATGCGACATTCTTTGAAAATATTTTTCCTTGCAAAAATAAAGAAAATACGAGTTCTAACAAGAGAACATATGAAACTACCAATGGAACTTCAAATGAGAAAGAACCAAGGCATAGTAAAAGGGCTAGGACTTTCAAGGCATTTGGCCCAAATTTTCTAACCTATATGGTAGAGGATGATCCAAAAACTTTCAATAAAGCAATGTCTACACTGGAAGCACTGCATTGGAAAGAAGCTATTAATAATAAGATAGATTCTATAATGCAAAACCATACATGGAAGTTGATTGATTTACCTCCTGGTAACAAGCCCTTAGAATGCAAATGGATATTCAAAAAGAAATTGAAAACTGACGGATCTATTNTACTTGAAGATGGATTACACTTCACAAAATATCCTGCGGTACTAGAAGGATATTGTGATGCGAATCGGTATCCGATATGAAGGATTCCAAGTCCACTAGTTGTTATATATTCACCATTGGTGGAGCTTTTGTATCATGGAAATCAACAAAGCAAACATGCATAGCTCGATCAACGATAAAATCTGAGTTTATTGCTTTGGACAAAGGTGGAGAAGAAGCAGAATGGCTTCGAAATTTCTTAGAAGATGTTCTATGTTGGCCCAAGCCAGTACCTGCGATAAGTATACATTGTGATAGTCAATCAGCAATTGGAAGGGCTCGAAACAGCATGTATAATGGTAAGTCTAGACACATTCGTCGTAGACACAACACCATTAAGCAACTGATCTCAAATGACGTTATCTACATAGATTATGTGAAATCAAAGGAGAATATTGCGGATCCACTGACAAAAAGTTTTTCTAGAGATCAAATGTGTTGTCCATCGAGAGGAATGTGATTAAAGCCTACTACATAAGAGTTTTTGCAATGGTAACTCTACCTTGTTGACTGGAGATCCCAAGATCTTGGTTCAAAATGACAACTAAGTTGTGAAAATTTCATGAAGCACTTAGGAAATTAGAATTCCTAACTCATTCCTATGACACTAAAGTGCTTTCTGCAGAGTAAATAGAGGCTAAGATTATCTTTTAATGATTCCTATATCTTGATTAAGTCAAGTGAAGTAGGACAGAATACTCTTAATAGGAGATCACTTATGTAAGTGTGAAGTGGGGCCGCTTCGATAAGAATTGTTTAAAGTTTGAATTCTTTAAAAACTTATGAAACCAAGAAGGGTTCAGAGCCAAAATGAATCAAGTCATGAGAACTCAGTATAGAATAGGGAAGATATCTGTGTGAGTACTGTTGTCTTGACTTACACCAAAGGTTGAGTGGTTCAAGACCTACGGTTCACCAATTAGTCGAATAAGTCCTATAGTATTTCACTAAGGGAGGTTCAAGGCCAGAAGCCACCATCCCTGATGCAGTATTTTTTCGCACCCTCTCTACATTGCATCATATCATCGCATTTTCATATACGTACCCGAATTTTCATTCATGTGGGGGATTGTAGGAATTGGTTCAAATATTAAATGAAAAGGTGTGTAAAAAATGGAAAATGAAAAGGTGTGACCACGTGTCAATTTCGACCAAATATTCGGACTTGATCCGATGGTCAAATTACAAAGTAAATTGACAAAAACTTATTCTACTCGTCGAGTAGATCGTCGTGGTATATTTGGAATCTCGAAACCAATTCCGGATGAATGAGAAATTACGGACCAAAGTTGGAAGAAATGAAGTGTTGCAACTTTTTGAAAGGTGTAGATTTTGGCCAAGTGTTGCAACTTTTTTGAAAGGATGCATGTTTTAGTCCACACTACTTCATTTACACCCTTCCTACATCTATAAATAGAACCATATGGACATGATTTTGAGTACACCAATTGCATTGATCATTCATTATTCTCTTACAATTTTCTTCTTTCTAATTCTATAGCATTTCATTCATTTCCTTTGTAGAGGGGAAATTCTGTCAAAAGTTCGTCGTTTCTTGTGGTTTGAAGTGCTGCTACCACAAGTCGTGAATACATTGTATCTTGGGAGACAAGTGTCATTCACTGTGAGCAACGTAACGGGGCAATTTGTCTTAAGGAAAGAGATAACGTCTCGCCTTGGATTATTCTCTATTTCTACTCTTTCTTAATCCTTGTTTTGCATAATCTTTATACCGAAACTCTGTTTAAATTTTCATTCATATAAATTTTGTTTTGATCACACTCTTACGGGTTAAAACTTGACAAACAAATATATCAAAAATCAGCCCTTACATAACCCTTTTTATAAGTTGTCTCCAACATGTATGACACAAACAAATAACATATGCATGCATGTATGACATCTGTCATTGAATTCTATGAAATTCCAAGAATATCTGTTTCTGTCTAAAAGAATTTTCATATTCTTTTTCCTCCATGCATTAATTTTCCCTCATTGACTTTTCTCTCCTAATAATATTCTTGGTTGGAGTAATATATATTATAAAGAATTCATTCCAAAACACTTAATGCTATAAGCATCAATTTGAACTGTAACCAAATTTGTAAGTAAAACTTGTATTCTTGTATATATCTCTATGCCGTCTATTTTCTAGTTTGTTATAGAGGGGAGTCAATTGTCTTTACTCTAACAGATTTTTGGAATCTCACTGTAATATTATTGAAAATTTTCACCTTCCTCTTTTTCCCCCTTAGCTGGCATCTCTTTTTTCACCATAGGCATCATCTTTCCTCTTCTAGATCAAGGAATCATTGGCAACATCTTTTTCGTTGGCATTCTGCATCGAGTCAGTGGGTTTTTCAAGTAGGTCAGATTCTTAGCTTTTGCTTTTCTTCTTCTTTTTCTTAGAGTGAGAATTTGAACGTTAGCCATGGTGGTGTGAAAAAATTGAGTATTTGGGACAAAAATCGTTTTGAGCTAATCTGGGAAGAAATAAATCTAGGTTTTGCTTCAAAAGTTGGAGAAATTGAAATTTGATGGGGATGGAAAAAGCGTTTCTTTCAATTTGAAGGAAAAACACTAAAGGTGGGCGCGGGTCGATTCGATTCGGTTTAACTGAACCAAAATTTTCGGGTATCTAGTAAATGGAACCGTCGGGTCCAAATATAATTATGGAACCGTTTGGGTCCGGTTCCGTTCCGTTCGGTTCGATTTTGTACTATAATTAAATTTTTTAACATTTATAACAACATTATATAAATACAACTAATGACACATTCGATGGTTTTGTAATATTAGAGACTAGTAAACTACCTTATTCAAATGATCGCTATGATAAAAGCTTCGATCGGAGGTCACAGCGTTGATCGATGATTGTATAGGTTTTGGAATGTCAGTAAGGCTACAAGAGTAAGTGCGAGAGTCGAGACAGCGTTATGCACTTTAGTGTTGGTGTTTAGGGTTATTTAGTGGATTGTATCTTATTGGGCTAAGAAATAAAATAATAAAATGGGTAATTGGGCCAAAAATTAAAAGCCTTGTCGAGAGAGATGCAAACAAGCAGACAAATAGTGAATAATTCTTCTCCTAAAATCAAATAAGTAAAACGCCCTTTTAGATAGTTGTATATATTAAAAATATTCATAAAAAAAAGAAATTTATAACACCATACCACAAGAACACGATGAATTATTTTATGTAGAAAACTTCCTTGAAGTGAGGAATAAAAATCACTGGACCTAGTTTAGTTAAAACCTCCACTATCAATTAAATAATGGGTACATCAAGTCTTCTCTAGTCATAACTAGAGGTTACAATGTATATTTGTTCAAGATAACAACAATCTCTGCAAAATAATATGAAAATAGGAAAAATATATTCGAAAATCTATTATTGTTCATGCACATTAATCAATGTTCTCGAACTCAAATTTCGATCTACATTGTTTAGATTGTAGCTCTATGTCTTATGAACCCCTCCTCCAAATTTCAGCTCAATTGGACCATGGACGACTCAGGTTGGAGCTTTGATAAAATCTTGGTGCAAGGAAAAAAATTGTTTTTCTTTTCTTTTCAAAAATGGGTTGAATTCCTATTTTCTCCGATCTTCTTGTATGTATATTCATCATTAGGATTAGCATTTTAATGAGCTTTGGGCTATATATAAAACCCCAAACATGGGTTTATTCCTTATAAGAGGAAATAACCCAACAAATCTCACCATTCCGACTATGAGGAAGAATTCACAATCCCAATAATTAAACAGCAATCTTCAAAGTTTTTTTTTTTGGTAGTGTCTTCGTTAACATATTAGTACCATTATGATTGATGTATATTTTTTCAAGTTCCAATAACATATCATTTAATGCATCCCTGATTCAATGGTACCATATATTAATGTGCTTCGATCTTGCATAGAAACTGGAATTTCTAGCAAGATGAATAGCACTTTAGCTATCAGAAAATAACACATACCTCTACTGGTTGAAACCAAGTTCTCTCCTGAACTTTTTTGCCATAGAAACCATTTAGTCGCCTCTGTTGTTGCAAAAAACATTGTCTCTATTATAGAAAGAGCAATACACTTTTGAAGTTTTGATTGCTAGGCTACAACCTCATGTGCAAAAGTAATCATATAACCTAACGTAGACTTACTAGTATCCACATCTCATGCCATATCTACATATGTTTAACCAAGTAACAACGGTTGTCCATTTCCAAAACCAAGTCTCAAATTGGAAGTGCCTCGAAGACACCTCATGATCCACTTAGCTGCCTCCCAATGCTCTCTTCCTGAATTTGACAAGAAATGGTTAATTACACCAACTGTATGGGATATATCAGGTCTTGTACAGACCATCAGATACATCAAACTTCCTACCGCTGAGGCTTAAGAAACTCTTTCCATTATCTTTAGAAGGATATTGCTCAATACTCAATTTGAAGTGGGTAGCAAGAGGAGAGCTAACCACCATAGCCTTCTCCATATTGAATCTCTCAAACACTTTCTTAATATACTCATCTTGTAAGAAATACAACTTCTTGGCACTCTTGTCACCACTGATTCTCACCCCAAGGATTTTCTTTACTTGTCCCAAGTCCTTCATAGCAAATGACTTACCCAACTACTTCTTCAACCCGTCAATTCTTGAAGCATTTCTACCAACAATCAACATATCGTCAACATAAAGTAATAAAATGATAAAGTCATCATTAGAGAATTTCTAAATAAATACATAGTGATCAAAAGTTGTTTTCATTGCTCTCCATAGCAAAGTTAAACTTTTTGTACCAATGTCTCACTATTTACTTCAAACAATAAAAAGTTTTCTTAAGCTTACACACATAATTCTCTTTTCCTTTCACTTTGAAATCCTCTGGTTGCTCTATATAAATCTTTCTCCTCCTCCATATTACCATGGAGTAAAGCAGTTTTTACATCATTCGTTCAATTTCGAAGTCAAGACTAACTGCTAAGCCAAGAACAATATGAATAGATGACATCTTTACAACTGGAGAGAGGATTTCATAAAAATCTACACATTTTCTCTTACCAAATCCTTTTACAACCAATTTAGCTTTATACCATTGCTAGGTAGCTCACTAACTCGAAAGTGTGGTTATCATGCAATGGTTGCATTTCATCTTGTATTACCTCAATCCACTCTTTCTTATGTTCATCTTCCATACTTCTATATAACTCTCGGGCTCTCCCCCATCAATCAATAACATATACTACTCTACTGAATATCCTGTAGAAGGATGTCGATCTCTGTTAGACCTCTTGAGTGAAACCTCTGGTACCATCAACAGCTCATCACTCTCATCATATATCTGAGCCTACAAGGGAACATCGACATAACCTATACTCTGGTAGCCATCCTAAACATTGTCATCAACCTGAAATGGCAAATTCTTCATAGGAACTAGATCAAAATCAATCAAACTATGACTCTTCTAAGGTTCAGATTTCTCCCCTTTTCAATATCTTGAATTGTTTGATCTTTAACAAACATGATATCTCTATTTCTCACAATTTTCTTCTCAATTGGATCATAGAGCTTGTATTCAAACTCATCTTGACCATAACCAAGGAACACACATTGTCTTGTTTTCACATCAAGCTTAGACCTCTCATCTTTAGGAACATGCGCAAATGCTTCACACCCAAACACATACAAGTAATCATAGTAAACATCTTTACCATTCCAAACTTTGCCTAGTACATCATTTTGTAAGGGAACACAAGGTGTAAGATTCAACACATGTACGATCGTGCTCAATGCTTCACCCCAAAAGAATCTTGACAACTGTACTTGAGAAAATAAACACCTAACTCTTTCAACCAGTATTCTATTAATCCTTTCAACTATGCCATTCAATTGAGGAGTTTTTGGAGTCGTCTTTTTATGTTGAAATCTCTTCTATCGGTAACACTCTTCAAAATTACTAGAATACTCTTCATATTACTTGTTCGGATGCACCTCAACTTCTTCCTAGTTTGTCTTTCTACTAGGGCCTAAAATTGTTTGAACACAGCCAACACTTGGTCTTTTGACTTCAACTTGTAAACTCATTTGAATGATCATCTATGAAGGTTATAAAGTAACTAGAGCTGCCAAATGTTCTCGTCTTCATAGGACCACACAAATCTGAATGTACTAAATCCAATATTTCTAACAATCTCGAATGAGGGTAATTCTTAAATGAGACTCTATTCTACTTTCCAGACAAATTGTAAGTACACATTTTTAGATGTGGACTTTTTAGTCCACTTCATACACTTTTTGCTAGAGAGCTTTGCCTGCAAAATATACAATGTAAAGACCTTTTTATCGCAAGTCACAACCATAGCGCCCGTGTAAGCTTTTACTGACTATTACTAAAGGTAACGTCATACCCATCATCATCAAGTTTTCCTACAGAAATCAAGTTTAAACGGATGTCTAGAATATGCTTCACATCTTTAAGAACTAATCTTGAACCATTACTCATCTCCAAACACACATATCCAATACCAGTGACTTTAACCAAGCTATCATTACCCATCTTTACAATTCCAAAATCACCCAAACTATAAGATGTAAAGAAATCTTTTCGTGATGTAGCATGAATGGAGGCACCATTGCCAATCACCTAATGGGTCTCATGACTTGCAAATTGATCATCTCATCATCATAAACAATGAGAAAATCTATAAGAGTGGTGGTAGAAACTCTATCATCACCATCTTTATCATCTTCGTTATTCGCTTCATTTCCTCTTTCATTGTTGTTTTCTTTTTCTTTTTTTTTTTTCATTATATGCAGTGATTCTTGATGTGCCCCTTTTTGCCCACAATAATAACACTAAACATTCGCAAACTTGTTCGACTTGCCTTTACTTCTGTCACCATTCTTTGGACCTCTGCACTTACTCATCTCCCTCTTTCTTGTAAGCATGACCTCTGATTGTGATAAGATAACTGTGATTTTTTTCTCATCTCTTCATTTAAGAAGCTACTCTTAGCCTTGGCTAAATCCATTGTCATGACACCATTTGGAACAAAGTTAAATAATGAAGTTCTGAGCATTTCTCATCTGTCTGATAATGAACCAAATAACCATAACACTTAGATTTCATCATTAAACTTAATACCCATTTTAGCCAACTGATTAATAATTTCTTGGAATGTATTTAGATGATAAGTTAAAGGAGTTCCATCCTGGTATCTCAACGCCATCATTTGCTTAATTAGAAACATTCTTTCTAGCATATAACTATTCAAGCTTACTTCTTAGAGTACGAGCACGTGTCTCCCCACTAACATGATTCAAAAAAATATCATCTACTTACTGCATGATATATCCACAAACTTGTCGATACAACAAACTCCATTCTTGACCTGACTAATCATTCAGTTTTTCAGTTGCAAACACTGGTAGGTAATAATCTTTCACATAAAAAGACCTTCCATTTTTCCTTTCCATATCTGATAATTTAAACCATTCAAGTTAATCATTTTACTCAAATTCGCTTATATAATCTAAAACACATCTTAAAATCTTGCTCCGATACCACTTGTCAGGAGAGATGCAAACAAATAGACAAGCAACGAAATAATTCTTCTCCTAAAAGCAAATAAGTAAAACGCTCTTTTTGATGGTTGTATATGCTGAAAATATTCTAAAGAAAATCAATCACACTAAACCGCAAGAACACAAACAATTATTTTACCTTAAAAAACTTTCCCGATGTGAGAAACAAAAGCCACGGGATCCAGTCCAATCAAAACTTCATTATCAATCAAATAATTGGTACACCCAGTTTTCTTTAGTTTCAACTAGAGGTTACAATGCATATTTCTTTAAGATAAACAATAATCTCGATAAAATAATATGAAATAGGAAAAATGTATCCAAAAAATTTGGTTACTATTCGCGCACATTAACTAATGTTCTCGAACTCAAAATTCGATCTCTACCTCCAGATTGTGGTTCTATTTCTTGTGAATTTCTTCTCCAAATTTCAACTCAATCGGACTATGGATGACTCGGGATCGGAGCTTTGATAAAATCTGGGGGTAGGAAAAAAAATCTACATCTCTTATCATCACGAGGGGAGAATCATTGGTTCATGTAATAATTTCACATATATAAATTAAAATGGTTCGTGCAGTTAATGTCTTCGGTTCATGCATGCATGCATTTACGTGGGAGTTCCTTGGTTATGAAAATGAACAATTGATGCCGCTAATGTCTTCACTTCATGCATGCATTTATAACTTTATGTGTGGTTCCTAGAATAATTAAATAGCTCCAAAATTTTATGAAGTGTACATGCAGCTAAAGTGATGCTTGGTTGCACCTCGACCTCATTCATCTCCTCAATTTTTTCTTCAAATTGACCAAATTACTTTGGTGGAAAGATAATCAGAAACAAATTAAAAACATAACAGATGTCAGTCAATCAATTTTCTCACTTACGGTCGAGGGTAAACCTTGATAAAAAGTTGAAGATAATAATGAATGCACTTTCTTACAGAAAAGTAGTACTTGACAAGGTACACATTTATAGGTTCCATAGTGCTCCAGAGAACTATTCTGTATCTCCTCTGTGGATAATCAATTGCTTGAACAAATCAAGGAAATTCATGAGTATATATGCAGTACAGATTCTTGTGCAATACTTGGCTCTAAGTTATTGGTTACTTTTCCAGAAGAAAGTAAAGAAAACTAACCTCATCAGGATCTGGAACTTCTAAAGTGGTGCCATGTGGAGCTTTGAGTGCTATCAAAGTTTCATTCTGATGAAATAAACATACGAATGCTTCAGTAAGAAACCAATGGAAGCAGTAGGGGAGAACTGATGTGAAATACCTGAAAGCAAGGTAAACTCTTGATGTCTTCTTCAGTCACAACAAGCCACCTGGCAAAGAATTAATGTAAGCATGACAGTGTCAACACAAAAGGAAGCGAGCCCAATGATCCACATAATAGAGTAAGGAGTGCTTTACTTTTGATTGTTTTCATCTTCACTGAAGCCTCTCAATTTCTCTTCCATTTCTCTGAGACAAGCAAACAGACTAGAAGCCTCAGCATTATTAGGAATTTACCAGAACAAATATGTCTTGAAGGCATCAAAATACCTTATTTGTTCATCCAATCTGTGCTCCTCCATATTTAAGCTTTCTACTTCAGCCTGCACGGTGCAAGTTTGAAAACTTATAACTCGTTGGTCATGGAGAAGCATTAGTATATCGTTGAATGTATATGAAGCAGCATTTGGAGGTACCTAACATGGACTTAATATAGACATAATTATCCCAATAGATGCACCAAGTTTTTTTTTTTTTTTTTAATGACGGGGGAATCCATAACTACTATCCTTCAGGTGCGCACTGGGTAAACCCTCGTGCTGACGTAATAGCCTGCAAACCACATCAGCCAGATAAACCACACTAGGCAAGCCCTGTGTGACAAGCTCGATCGAGAAAGTGTTGGTATGGGAAATCGAACTTGTGACCAGAGGCCTTCGCGCTCATCTACTCCACCAACTCGGCCACCCCATGAGGGGCTGACGCATAGAGGAATGTCATTTTAAAAGCCTCACTATGGATATTTTATATTTTGATTTTATAAATTTTAAAAGCACTAACCAAATTTTCTTATATGGAGGAATGTTATTTTAACATTGTTTGGGAAATACGTTTCAAATTTATGATAAATTGTATTAGCATGTCCATCTATTGCTCACGGCATTAACTTTTCTCCCCCTAATACTCACATTTGCATCAAATTAGAGTGCCCTAATCATTATTCTTAAGGGGGAAATGTGTTCCGCTTTGTTATTCATGACATGGGATCGACTTTACAAAGTCAATTTGTTCCTTTGTTGATAGCCGACTTTTCTGCCTTTTTCTAATTTGAATAGTAAATTTTTAAAGTTTTAAAAATAGATTATAAAATGGGAGGAAAGGTAGAATATTAAAGTGTATAATCGAACTATTTCTAATATGTCTACCTCTGCATTTACATTAGTTTTTACCAAGCTATGGGATATGTCCTTGATGTTGAGAGAACGATGAGCTCAATTTGTAAGATTAATTAGTTTGAGATATCAAATGAGTGAAACGTTATTAATGATCAATAATCTCATTATCTTATATGGTTAGTGTAACAATGCCCATTTATTATCATTACTCATACAATTTTTAGTTTTGTATTAAGTTAATCTCTGTTGCATTTGAACGCAAAACATAATGAAGTGCATAGGCATGAGTGGCACATTGCATCAGACTTGTGGCTAGCCTATGGTGCAGCCTTGGGTTTTTTCTACTTATAATTTTGCCATAAACATGGCTAAAGAGGCTAAACATATTGAAGGTGGAAGCTTTTACAAGGAATTCTTCCTCCCTAAAGCACATGTTATATGGCCGGAAAACCATTGTTGTGGACTTGGGACAATTAAAAAGAACCACTCATATGTGAGTATGAAGTACTCGTACAGGTTCATTCCTTTATCTCTATTTCAATTAAATGTGTTAAAAGCATTGCCTAAACAACAAGTATTTAAAACTCATGTGACAGGCAAAGCAAAAAGTGAAAATGTTCATAGAGCTAAAGATAATGATGAGGCATTGAACGATGAAATAGAGGGTTCGAAGGTAAGGCATTTATTTTGCTAATAGTTAATTTTCTTACTCTATGAAGTTCATTTAAATGTTTGGCTTTTATTATTGGTTTTGCATGTGTAGGTGCACGACACTTGCCAAGGACTCTTGATGATGTTCCTACTCGAGCGGCATGTAAACAAATTAAGACCTATAGTATCGTTTGAATTCAAGTTTTATACAATTTAGTGAGCACATGAGCTACAAGTTCTCGAGTACATAGTTTGTTAGTTCATGATATCGGAGCCATCATTTGGTCACATTGCCCAATGAATATGGGTTATTGGCAGACCATTTCTCCTAGTGATCAAAAGAAAGACATTATGGATGAGATTACGATAAGCAAGTGTGGATGTATTTATGCTGCTGGAGAATTCATAGCCAAAGAAAACTACATGAATCAATTAAAGCATATTAATCATTTCATTTTGTGATTTTTTTCCTTTTACTTTGTGATTTGTTTTCTAGGTTTGCGTAGTTTGTCATAAAATTATGATTTTTTTTTAATTTTATGATTCATTTTTTAAATTGTTCAATTTCAAACAAACTTCAAGATAGATTTGAAAGACTTGAGATCGACAAATTATATTAATAGACTATACAATGGGAGATAGGAGTGCAAGGTTGAGTTGAGTGCATAATATAAGTTGTGCAAGACACATGAGAATGCACTAGCCAACCCTCCTTTTGAGATGCTTGATAGGGGTGTAGATCTACGGGTAGAACTATGAAATCATTTCAACTCCGGTCTTTGTTGTGTAATTACTTGCCAGTTTATAGCTTTTAACTCTTAATTTTGTTATGTAATATCAATATTTTTTTTCTTTGCAAAAGGCGTCTTCAACAAACACAGTGAATCGATCAAAGAAGAAGTATAATTATTTTAAGAATTCACGTCCTTTGTCGTACATAGTGGAGGAGATGACTGAGATAATGAACTTATATGTTATCAACATATACTTAATTAATTTTGCTAAAAATTTGATTACGGTGTTTGACATATATGTTTTTTGTTATTATGATGCTTTGAAATTTTTCAAAGTCGACATATTTGAGTTCGCTTATGCAGGGGTCTTATAATGTAGCTAAGGCTCAACATATAAGAAAAATTCAACACTATAACTTTGTTTACTTTATCATGTTTTATCTACTAGGTTAGATACAAAAAATATATGACAAAGTTAGATAAAAAAAGGCTAGAAAAACTATCACTAGATTAAGTAGTATGACAATTTGTATGCTTTTCGTGTGGCCATTTTGGAAATAGATATTGCCATGGTCAAAGTATTTTTGAGGTTGATTATACCTCTTGGATTGTGCTATTCTCTTATGTACAGTTGTGTTACATCTGTTACAGAATTTGATTTTATGAATTGTCCAATATCTCTTGAGGATTGTGTTTGTATGATGAGATGCTCGTCAAAAAGTATGAATATCTTGTGGAGAGAGCAAAGAAGTAGCAACTTTCCAAAGATACCTCTTTTGGAGGAGATACCTGTAGATGATTCCAAGGTTGAAATTAATATCTTAATATCCGTTCTAGATATGAAGCTCAAACGTCAAATTCGTGGGTTAGGAGATGATCGCTTTTGTGGCACTGGGACATCATGTCTAATGTACACAGTTTGGAGAAGGAGTTAGAAGCAAAACATGCCGCTTAAAAGGTAACCAATGCTACTCAAATGAAGATGGAGCAAATGATGTAGAAAAAGCCGAAGGTTGTTGAGCAATAATTCAATTCTACATTATAGTCTTGGCATCATTCTATGCACCAACTATGTGCTAAAGTTCGTGGTTTCATTGTACCACCATTTACACTATTGTCAATAGAGAATAATGCTAATGGAGAAGATGATGCAATTGAGGACGAAGAGAATAACTTTGGTTAAGATTAGCTACATATCTAATTTATGAGGATGAAGAGTTATAATTTTATGTGCACAATAATAGATATAGTATTTGCTGTACTCTTTTCTGGTTTTTATTTGTGTTTTGATGAAATATTTTGAATTCAATGTTACATTGATTGACACTGGAGGTCTTAACTAATTTATTATCTTTTCGTATCTTTATATTATTTTGAATAAGGTTAAACTTACTATAATATAGATATCAAATAAAATATCAAAAAAGTTATTTGTAGATAAAAACAAGATTTAACCCACAAAATAATATATACCATGTTGTCACAAAAATTGTAGGAAAAAATGTGTGTATCTTAGCCCATAAATATTATTTATACGCAAAATTTATTTGTAGGGAAAACGTGATTTAGCCCATAATATAATATATAGGGAAAAGTAAAACCATATCGTGGGCAAAATTAACTTTAGTAGACGGATGATTTTGTCTGGAGCTTACACGATATAATATATTCATCTCCAAAGAATTTGTATGGAAAACCTTCAGGCCATAAATTTCAAAAAGTTGTCATCTTTGTCCCCTTAATGTTTGCCCTACAAATGTACCTACAAATTTTTTTAGTATGCAAAGGTTTGTTTCCACAAATAAGAACCTTTTCCCACAAATAACTTTTTTAGGGAAAACATAAAATTCTTGTAGTGAAATATTAAATTATTGAAAAGTTAAAATAATTGAGAAATGAACTAGAAGATCAAATGGGAACTTAAACTGATCAAATTGGAGAATGGTTTAATGGTGATTTCAAAATTGTGTTAAGAGAACATGATTATCTCACACGGAACTGTACCACATGCACCAAGACACAAAATGGAGAAATTGCAAATGATCCAATCGATGATGAAGCTATGAAGAATTCTCAAAAATTGTTTTTGGGCTATGCACCGAACACTTTGTGCTACACACTAAGCCATGTCCTATCTATAAGTATTATGCCCTAGGTCCAATCAACTTTGAACATAAATACTTTTGATATATAATTAATGTAATTTAATGGCAGATCTATTATTTAATTAATAGACAATTAAATAAATAATAGAGTCCGTAAATTCAAATCTTCGTAATTTGTTAATCACAATGAGTTGTGATTGTGAGATACAAATTACATCTGATTGAATCTTAAATCGTCTGTGGTTGTAAGTAATAACGAGATACGGATATCGTTATTACGGATAGACCATCACGTGTGGCATTTCTTACTTGTGAAGAAAGTAACTGATCTCACAAACTAAAGTATGATGACACTTAAATGAACACGTAGATGTTTTGTTATAGAACAAAATATTAGAGACCCGTTGAGAGATTCCATATGGATAACTATCTGAGTGTCAGTGGTTAATCTCTAACGTTCGGTAGTGGAATTGGTCCTTTGACTTGAGGTCGTAATGGTGCCTTATATGAGGAAAGTCAAACTTTGGCGATATTGGATGTTGCTCTGCAAAGGGCTGCTATTACGACATCGTTCGAGTACGTCAAGAATCGTATGAAGGTTGTGATTGATCAATAAAGGATTCATCACTCTTAGATAGTAGGAGATTATGATCTACGTTTCATTCAATTAAGTCGATGATGAAATCCTTGGACAAGTGGTGTACTTATAAGTCGAAAATGAGTTTTCGACTTATATTGACTTAATAGTGGAGTGAAAGATATGATCGTTAATCGAGATTGACATACTTTCATATCTCGTAATTGATCGGATCATATTGACGAAGGGATTATAGTTTCACGGTAAATGAACGAATTTGGTTTTGTCATACCACGTGACATTTCCCGTCATATCTATTACCCTGACACATTGCTAGATGTCAATCTGGGACGGCGAGTGTGAATTGATGATAAATTAAAATGGTGTTTTAATTTATCAATTTTGATTAGATCAAAATAATATTTCACGTCGTTAGGCATCGTGATCGAAAACCTGATGGGTCGCACACAAAAGAGAATTGGAAGATTGCAATTTGTCAATTAATTGATTTAGCAATCGTTGGATAAATTAATTAATTGGGTTGGTTATTTATATGCTCGAATTAATTAATTGGATTAATTAATTTACGGACCGAATTTAATTAAATGAATTTATTAAATATTGGACTGGACCGGACGAGGCCCGTTTAGGCTTATATAAATATATGGCTAGGGTTTTCAATCCATATGATTTTTCTCATAATTTCTTGCTAGCACAAGAGGAGAAAATCCTGGTAGCTGCAATCTTGTTTTCTGTGTGGATCACCGTTGGAGGCTGAACAATTGGACAGCTGTGGGTAGTGAATTAAGATTGCTGGAACGAAAAGAAAAGTAAAAGGTTTGCAGAATTCTTTAAAAGTATCATCTTTATCACGATTTCTATCTAAACACAAAGGGATCCTCGGTGAAAATCGAAATAATTTTAATTTCATCTGTGCATGTATAAGTAGATTCCCAACAGTGGTATTAGAGCCTCCTTTGTGTTTGTTAGAAATTGACTTACGTGTTTGTGCAATCAAAAGTTGATTGTTATTCCTTTTTCATGTTTCTAGCAATTGAAGAAAATCAGATTTTCTTAATTTTTTTGAATCTGGTTCTGAAAACATAAAAAAAAAAAAAAAATATATATATATATATATATATATATATATATATATATATATATATATATATATATATATATATATATATATATATATATATATATATATATATATATATATATATATATATATATAATAAAATTTTAAATTTGAACCAAAGAGGCCGGGGACAAAAGGTTGTCGCGACGAGGCTATCGCGCGCTGGAAGCAGTGACAATCACTGCTTTGCGCTACGGCAGCGACAGTCGTTAGCCTGCAGCAGCGCTAGTCGTCGCTGCAAGTTACAGCAGTGAGCGCCGCTGTGACGTGGGTGGCAGGAGAACGCTGCTATTTTTTTAACAACAACGATCTCCTGCCCAATCGAAGGTTTTGGCCGGGAGGTGGGCTGACGGAAATAAGGCTCCGACGTCGCTACCGATGCCAAGAAGAGAAGGGGAATTTCTAGGGTTTCCTTTTCTCAGATTTGGGTATGGTGATTTTTGGGATGGGGGCTTCTCCTGCAATTTGGGAAATTTCGGGGTGGCACCCGCAATTAAAGTAAGAGAGGTCAATGTGCAATTTTAAAAGGACCTATTCTGCAATTAGCGAATTGGAAGGGCTTGATTTTTAATTTTAAACTTTGGTCAAATTGTAAATTTTGAAAGTGTTTAAAATTGAATTTTAAAAGGGTTTTAAATTTGAATTTCAAATGGATTTGACACATAATTTTATTTTTGACCCAAATTAAAATTTTATTTAAAGTTGACATTTTTTATAATTTCGTTAAAATATGATTTTAACTTAAATATTAAAACTTTGACCCCAAATTGAATTTTATTTTATTTAGGGATATTGTCCTAGATTAAAATATTAATTCAATTTAAATTAGAGTTTGACTCTAATTCAATACTTAATTAAAATTTTATTTTAATTAATTATTCACCCGAATATATTCTTGAAATTAGAATTGGATTCTAATTTGACGTTTAATTGAAATTTGATTTTAATTAAATTATCTTACCCTAGAGTTTTCCTTGGAATTAGAGTTGGACTCTAATTTAATATTTAATTAAAATTTGATTTTAATTAAATAATTTACCCTAGCACTTCTTGAATTTAGAATTGGATTCTAATTTGACATTTAATTAAAATTTGATTTTAATTAAATTGTCTCGCCCTATATTTCTTCTTGCAATTCGAGTTGGACTCTAATTTAGTATTTAATTGAAATATGATTTTGATTAAATAAATTCGCCCTTAAATATTGGAATTAGAGTTAGACTATAATTTTATTATTTAATTAAAATTTGATTTTAATTAAATTCAAACGCCTTAAATTTTTAAATTAGAGTTTGACTCTAATTTGATATTTAATTAAAATTTGATTTTAATTAAATTATCCCGCCCTATAATTGTTGAATTAGAGTTGGACTCTAATTCGGTATTTAATTAAAATTTGCTTTTAATTAAATATGCTCGCTAATTAAATTAATTAATTAATATGATTAATTAATTAATTAATTGCTCCGATCCATTTGTCTAAAAGATTTTAGACGACTTAATTGCTAGAAACTTGAAACTAGTTTGTATATAATATTAGATATTATATAGGTATACATTTATGTGATGAATGTACTATTAGTAGACGATTATGGACTCGACCATATGGATGTGTTAAATAGTTAATTTTTATTCTTGTTGTTTTCTGTGCCTGCGAGCTCTTAATTGTTTTGGGCCTGCGAGCCCGTTATTATTGTTATTATTTTAGGCTTGCGAGCTCTTGATCATTTTGGACAGGCGAGTCCGTTATTATTATTGTAGCTATGGACCTGCAAGTCCAATTTCATTTAGGCTTGCGTGCTAACTAGTACAGGATACAGGTTACAGCTAGACTAATTGAAGAAACAAGAAGAGGAGGAGACCATGGAGATGGTGCATTGATACTGTTGAATGCTATACCCCCTAGGAATTGATCAACTAGTCTTCCTTATGGCTAGGGAAGACTAGATAGTAAAAGTCCATAATCGTCCACACTATTATATTATGTTATATATATATTTATTTGCATGGTAGATGTATAATAAAATATATATTAATTTTATGATGAGACATTTCAATGCAAAATCCCTTCATAAAATATTAAATCACATTTATAATCGCCTTTCATCATTATAGTGAAAAATCAGAGTCTCAAATCATCTCAACTTGTTGAGTACACTCAAGGCTGATCCATTATGGATATGTTAGACACTATGAAATATTTGATATTTCTGAATGACGGGTCTGACTTAACTAAAATTTATCTTTTATTGAGTACACTCAAGGAGATAATTTTTAAAGGTATGTTAAGCTAATACATAAGATGTGTGAGAACAAATAGTTATCAGTTTAATGATCTGGGAGTTGTATGGAGATACAATTGATAATAGTATCTACCCAAATATTATATTAAGATTTGTTGAGTACACTTAAGGTCTTAATATAATATATGAGATCCCAGCCCACTAGGAGTCAAGTGTGGATTCTATAAATTTATGTAAGAGGGTAATAAATTTGTATTAAACAGTGGGAGCATAATTAATTTAATAAAAGTCCATGTTAAATTAATTGATGTATTTTATATATTATTCTTTTTTCTTTTCGTCATTTATATTTATTGAATCATGAGTAACCATGTGTATTTGAGAGGTATATTAGATGCCAACAACCAAATTAAATCTTCTTGATTGACACTACAATTTGAGAACTGTTCTCAAGCATAAGAAAGTTAGTTGTCCTTAAGTAGCCATTTTCCAGAGACATCTGGTGATGACTCTATTAAGGAAGAGGTGGCTGCTATAATGAATGCAGTGATGACAATAGTACTGTAATGTATGTAATACCTGCAACTATGTCACCTGAGTTATAAAAGCAACTTGAGAGTATAGAGGTTAACACATAATTCTTCATTACAAAGAGTTTTATGATAATAATCATGTGTGGAAGGATATGAGACTTTCAAACAACTATACCGATGCAAAGTGACAAAAGAATTTTCAGTCAATTCTCATGTACTGAACATGATTAATATGAGAAGTATCTCAACCGAGTTCAATCATCAACTATGAACTAAGTATTGACTTAACTCTGCAATCTCTGTCGTAGAGTTATTCATACTAATTATGAATTAAGATATGAATAAGCTCGAATGCATACTCGTTAAGTTGCTTAACATGCTTTAGACTATTATACCCAATAACAAAGTTAGAAGTGGGCAAGTCATTGATTCCTCTAAAGATATTAAGAGGAAGTCTAAAGGGGATTTGTGAAAGCATCCAATATGGTTAAAACAATCTAAGCCAAGGATAATACCAAATCTAATGACCTTTGGTTTCATTATAAAATAAAAGGTCATTGGAAGGAATATTGCGTGACTTATGTCTACTTCACGAGTTTCTTACGTATTTGATACCGGATGTAAATCTCATATTTATACAAATATGGAGAAACTAAATAAAAGTAGACCACTGGAAAGGGAGAAGTTGACATACACGTTGGAGATGAGCAAAGGTTGCTGCATTGCCTGTATGAGCATACTTCTTGTTGTTGCCTTTTGACTTAGTAATGGAATTAGAGAAATGTTTCTTTGTACCCACCATAGCTGGAACATTAAAATAAATTTCATGTTTAAACATGAACCATTTTAATGTTAAGGACAATTGTTATTCCTGCATCTCTTGACTAAGATCTTAATAGTTGTGGTAAGTTACAAAATAACATTTATATTATATTCTAAATATTAAGGATTCTATAATGAGTATAGAAATTATAAGGCATAGATGCGATAATCTAATTATTACCAAAATCTGGCATGGCAGACTTTGTCATAAAGATGAAATGCAATTTCAAAATTACATGAAGATGTATACTCGGGATTAATTGATTTTGACAAGTACAAATTATGCATGTGTGGCACAATGACTAAATCTTCTTTTACTTAAAAAGAAGAAAGGTCAGCATAATTACTGGTCTGATGCATAGTGATGCATATGGATTCATGTTAATTGATGTCAGATAATGTTTCTCTTATTTCATCAATGATCATGTATACTTGATGAAACTCGAACATGAAACTCTTGAAAAATTTTAAGGGATTCAAATTAGAAGTAGAGAAACAAATAGGTAAAGATACCCTCACATTAAGATTCGATCGAGTGAGAATTTCTTAAAGATAAAATTTAGATTAATCTAAGAGAGAATAAGATTCTCTTGCAGTGGACTCCTCCATATACACTGCAGCATAGTGGTATATCTAAAAAGATGAATCATTAATTATTAGATATAATACGATTAATGACAAGCCATGCAAATCTCTCAAAATTATTTTGGGTTCATACATTGATTGCAGTGTGCAACACACTAAATCATGTCCAATCTAAATTGGTTAACAGAACTCCATACGAGTTATGGAAAGGCAATAGTCCAAGTTTATCTTATATGGAAGTTTTGGGTCATAACGCTTATTTGAAGAGCCTTAAATCGGATAAATTTGACACTAAATCTGATAAATACGTATTTGTGGGGATATTCAAAACAGACATTTCAATATAAATTCTATTATTGTGAAGAAAGTCTTCATCTCTTGACATATCATCTTCTTAGAGAAAATATTTACTCTAGGGGAGGATAGTGGGAGCAAAATAAAACTTGAAAGAGTTCAAAAGTCCATAGTTATAGTTAACTAAGTAGATAAATTCGAGTTTGATCCCATATCTGATATGGGACTACTCTTGATCAGGAAGTAAAGACTCCTGAGGACGTGACAGCTCTATGTGAATCTAGTAGGATCATTCGACCTTCAATAAGGTGCGAATTCATGATCATTAATCAGGTATTGGTGAGTCAGGATAATAAACCTGCTAGTTGCAACAAAATAAAGTCAAATGTTGACTTAAAAGAGACAGCAAGTGGCCATGATACTCGAGATGAACTCGACGTATGTGAACAAGGTTTGGACCTTGGTCGAGCCTTCTGATGGAATAAAACCTATAAGATTTTGTAAATAGTTTACAAGGGAAATGTCGTTATGGATGTGAATATCCATATATACAAAGCAAGGCTAGAAGCAAAGGTTAAGTGCTGACCTTGGTGAAACTTTTCTCCTGTGGCCTTGCTGAAGTCCATTCGAGTTTTATTTGCAACAGTTGCATATCGTAACTATAGGATAAGATAAGTCTCTATGGAGCTGAAATCTTCGATTTGATGGAAAAAGTCAAAGTGTCTGATTTTATCAAATTTGAAGACGAATTGTGTGTTTACAAGAAGTAGTGGGAGCATTGTCGTATTCCTAATATTATAGAAAACGACATCCCTATATTTCAATCGTTGAAATAATGGTTGTTAAAGGATTTATTCATGAACGTTATGGGATAAGCAACTTGATCTATAGAGATAGATCTAGAAGATTGTTTAACTCATCCTAATTTATATAGATGAAATCTTAAGAAGATTTCATATGGAGAAACTAGTTTACTCTTAAGCGGTATGTTGGAAAGGTTCCAAACGTGAAGCAACCGTTGATTCAATAGTAGAAACATAATACATGATTACTTCAGAAGTAGCAAAGAGTTACAATCTGGATCATGATGTTCATAAATGAACTTGGAGTAGTTCCTGATATTGTTAATCACATGCCATTGTATTGTGATAACAATAGAGCCATTGCGAAAGCAAAGGAACTAAGGTCTCATTAATGATTCAAATATGTATTAAGACGGTATAATCTCATCAGAGAGATAATGCATAGAAATGGTGTAAAGAAAAGAACAAATTCCCACATTTAACAATATTGCAGATCCACTAACAAAGAGTTGTCGTAGCACAAACATGATCGTCGTGTAGACTTATGCTATTGGATACATAAGTGATTGGATCTAGTGCAAGTGGGAGTTTGTAAGTATTATGTCCTAGGTCCAATCAACTTTGGACATAAATACTTTTGATATATAATTAATGCAATTTAATAGCAGATCTATTATTTAATTAATAGACAATTAAATAAATAATAGAGTCCGTAAATTCAAATCTTCGAAATTTGTTAATCACAAGGAATTGTAATTGTGAGATACAAATTACATCTGATTGAATCTTAAATCTTCTGTGGTCGTAAGTAATAACGAGATACGGATATCGTTATTACGGATAGACCATCACGTGTGACATTTCTTACTTGTGAAGAAAGTAGCTGATCTCACAAGCTAAAGTGTGATGACACTTAAATGAACACGTGGATGTTTTGTTATAGAACAAAACATTGGAGACCCGCCGAGAGATTCCACATGGATAACTATCTGAGCGTCAGTGGTTAATCTCTAACGTTCGGTAGTGGAATTGATCCTTTGATTTGAGGTCATCATGGTGCCTTATATGAGGACAGTCATAATTTGGCGGTGTTGAATGTTGCTCTGCAAAGGGCCGCTATTACGACATCGTCCTGGTACATCAAGAATCGTATGAAGGTTGTTATTGATCAATAAAAGATTCATCACTCTTAGATAGTAAGAGATTATGATCTGCGTTTCATTTAATTAAATCGATGATGAAATCCTTGGCTAAGGTGTACTCATAAGTCGAAAAAGAGTTTTCAACTTATATTGACTTAATAGTGGAGTAAAAGATATGATCGTTAATCGAGATTGACACACTTTCATATCTCGTAATTGATCAGATAGTATTGACGAAGGGATTATAGTTTCACGGTAAACGAACGAGTTTGATTTTGTCATACCACGTGACATTTTCCGTCACATGTATTGCCCTGACACATTGCTAGATGTCAATTTGGGACGGCGAGTGTGAATTGATGATAAATTAAAATGCTGTTTTAATTTATCAATTTTGATTATATCAAAATGATATTTTACGTCGTTAGGTATCGTGATCGAAAACTTGATGGGTCGCACATAAAAGAGAATTGGAAGATTGCAATTTATTAATTAATTGATTTAACAATCATTGGATAAATTAATTAATTGGGTTGGTTATTTATAGGCCTGAATTAATTAATTAATTAAATTAATTAATTCACGGACCGAATTTAATTAAAGGGATTAATTAAATATTAGACCGGATCAGGCCAGACCCGTTTGGGTTTATATAAATACATGGCTAGGGTTTTGAATCCATATGATTTTTCTTATAATTTCTTGCTAGCACAAGAGGAGAAAACCTTGGTAACTGCAATCTTGTTCTCTGTGTGGATCACCGTTGGAGGCTGGACAATTGGACAGCTGTGGGTGGCGAATCAAGATTGCTGGAACGAAAAGAAAAGCAAAAGGTTTGCAAAATTCTTCAAAAGTACAATCTTTATCACGATTTCTATCTAAACACAAAAGGATCCTCGGTGGAAATCGAAATAAATTTAATTTTTCGCTGTACATGTATAAGTAGATTCTCAACACTATCCAATTTGGTTGAAAAATTCCATATGAGCTATGGATACAACAGAGTCTAATGTTTCTCGTGTTAAGATTTGAGGCTGTAAAGCTTATTAGAAGCATGCTATAATTTGGATAAGTTAAAGCCTTAGTTTGATATGTGTGTGTGACATTGATAAGTATATATTTATACATTTATTTGTGCTTATAAACTTGATATATAAATATAAATTGAGTGAATTTGTACTTAATTTTTGGAATTAATCGTAATTTGAACTTGATAAGTGTGTTCATAACAATTTAAAAATAAGCATGCAAATTCTTGGAATTAATCATATCACAAAGGGCACTAAAATCCCAAATCCACAAATTATTTACCTATTTGATCCCTCCCATAACTTTGTCACTCGAGATAGATAAATTCAATTTTTACCTAAGACCCAACTATATCTTTGCAAATAATGCGAATTAAAATTCTGGAAATACTGGTTTGGAATGGTATATTTTGACGCCTCATAACTTTTCCTACGATTGACCATTTTGTTCACCGTTAACGTTGCTAGAAACTAGGTTGTAAATATGTTGAAATGGTATCAAGAACGAAATATTTCAATTTTGTATAGCATTTCATAATAATCCCTAAGATTGAGACAAAAAACAAGAAAAAACGTTTATGTACGAAGAGTGGGTGATAAAGGCAGGGCAGGGTTCTTTGGGTGGGTAAAATGTTAAAAGCGTGGGGGCGGGTGTAGGGAGGAAAATAAAAAGTCAAAAAACAACCAAAGGCATTGCAGATGTGATAGATTGTTCTTTGTCCATCATAGTAGCGGAACAATCTTATTTTTGAAGAATGTGTAGTGCTCTCAACGAGTCAAGTCGAGTCGAGTCGGCTCGCGAGTTAAAACTCGAGGTTTTAGCTCGACTCGAGTAAAATGATCCAAGGCTTTTTACGATCTCAAGCTGAACCGGGGAAGCTCGATTTTGGTTTTGATTTTTTTTTTAAATTAATGCAGCAGGCTGCTGCCTTAAATGCTTGTTTAAGGCGATGTACACGCTGCCTTTAAATTTATTATTATTATTATTATTATAAGCCCGTGAGCCTGAGCCGAACAGTCACACGGGCCAACTCGAGCTCGACCTGGCACTTCAAAACGGGGCTCGGCCCTAGCCTTGGCTCAGTTCTATCGAGCCTTGGGCTTTTTTCTGGTCGAACCACGAACGGTTCGAGCCGACTAGCCCGATTTCCATCCTTAAGAATATGTGATTAAAAAAAATATTTTGAATTTAAATGTAATATTATTTTATTAAAAAATATGCGATTGAAAAAATAAGAGAAAAAAATATATTTTGGATAAAATAGAGTTCATATAGAGACTAAGCCCTTGTTTGAGTTTTATTCTTTAAACAAAATACATTCTTATATAGTTTTTTGATATTATTTTATCACACATTTTTTAATAAAATAATATTACATGTAAATTCAAAATTTTTTCTTATTTTTTAATCACATATTTTTCGTCAATACGCTACTAAAAAATATATTTTTCCTAAATTTAAAGTTATTATAAAATTTTATTTATAAATAGAGAATCCCTTTAAAATGGTTCAAGAAGAATCCAATAAAAATTTACATAGAAGTGTTGATAAAAGCAGTGCACCCTTTCATCTGTCATTTACATAAATTCATCTTTATTCTATTTCACGTGCTCAAAACATCTCAAATTCAATTCAAAAAATATCGCCGGAAAATCAAGATTCAGCGAACGCACAACTTTTACGCTTATTTACTTCAGGTCAATCCACTTCAATTCCTTCTCTCTTTCTCTCCTTTTACGCGCACACACACTCACTGAACGCATTTTATTCTATTTTGATGAAATGATTTCATTCTCGCAAACTGATCCGAGTCACTTATGCGTCTTCATCTTGCTGTTTGTGTATTCATTGTGCTATTTGGATTGCTATATTTTACTTTCTTAACCAAGATTTCTTCTTTTTTGTTCGAATATCTGAGCAGATAAAGCTAAAGAGTGAAATATGGATGTACTTATGGTTACATTATTGCTGGGTGTGTTGGGTCTGTTTATTTTAATCCCCCGCCTACGCAAAACTGGTTAGTTTTCTTCATTACCGAGTTTTCTCTTTTGATTTGTGATTGTGAATTTGTTGAAATGCAATTGATTTTAATAAATGAATTGTTTATAATGCAGATCTTGGTGAAAAGGGGAGGGCTAATGTCACGACAAAGGTGCTTTTCTGTTTATAAAGATTCTAATGATTTTCAGGAAAAATTACAGGATTTAACTCTGTGTTTTTTATATGTCTGCATGAATTATAAGCCAGAAATGTAGGATTGCTTGTCATAAATTGTTTCACATTCCATAAAATATATCAAATTCTTCAGGGACTGAAGAAAAATATTTTACAGTAGTTTTTTATAATTATTTTTGAGAAGAAAGCCCATATATGGCAGGTTTACATCCAAAGCAATTTTGTTTGGTTCATTTTAGTTACTTTAACGCAGAAATTGGTTTAATCACCTTAAAATATTCATGAAATGTTGCGGCAGTGGCATGAGACTTTTCCAAGTTGAGTATTACAAATGTTCACTAAGTTGGATTAGACATTATCTAAAACAATCATTGCATATACATGTAAGAATAGCTTGAGCTACAGCTTTCAAAAGAACATCCTTTTCCTTGCCTGCCAACCTTGCCATGTGCCTAGACTTATAACATGTGGAAGAATTTCTTCGTAAGATTTGACTCGGCAAAACGGGCGACAGATTAGAGTAGTTATTGAGGTGAGCTGGTGATTCATGATGTATATTTTGAATAGTCTACTGTAATCCTGGAGAAAACTTCGTGCCATTTTTTCACACAGATTAGTGGTGACATGTGGGATGGTGGAATTGAGCTTGAGAAATTGTAACTCATTTTCTTTGAATACTACATGTTGAGATGTAAAGATATTATGTAACTCTGGATTATAGCATCGGATTATAGCATGATATGTATCGCGAACAAGGGAATTACCGAGAAATATACAGGGTCGAGAACGTGGTTCAAGTTTATGAGAGTTGTATGGCCATAGTGACAGATAGCATAAGTATCCAAAGACTCTGAATTTTGGCAGGTTTGGATATTTTTGTATGAGTTCACCATATAGGCTGTCAAACCAAAGTGGGGATGTTAGTACATGGTTAATAAAATATGTTATCGTTTGAAAGACAAATGTCTGTAAAATTTTATAGGCACAGAAGCTTGGTGTAAGAGAGTGAGCCCCAGTTTCGATCATGTGACAATGTTTTCTTTCGGCGGAATCATGTTTGGAAGTTTATGAAGTGATTTAAGATGTTGAATCCCAAAGTTTAGTAAAACATGACTTAGACTTTGGTATTCATCCCACCAAAAGATTTTACAGTTTGAAATTCTATTCTCTTATAGTGTTGAGAAACAATTGCTCCCTCAGATTTTTGTTTGATAGAGTGAAACCATGTGTACTATGTAAACAATCTATAAAAGCAACATACTAGCAAGAGTTGTCATATGATATTATAGGACAGGGCCTAAAACATCTGTACAAATTATTTCAAGCAACCTATGTGGTATTGAGGATATTCCAAACAATTATTTGTTGTCAATGAGATAATCATAATCACAAAGATCACGGGTTTATTACCATATTTATATGCGTGTGTTGTATTTTAGGTAGAAATTTTAGTTTACTTAAAATTGTACCATATTACCATGTATGTCTATAATATTCATCTATATAATGTAATGAACCTCAAACAGGAAAATCGTTCAGCCAAACTTTGTCATGGTATCAGAGTCATACCTATAGATGAAATTAGGGATCGACAATTTGGTCAATAGATTTTCCGGTGGCATCTTGCAGACTTCTAGGGCGATAAATCTCCGGTTGAAGTCACTATTTTAGCATAATTCGGTTCTGCGTGATTGGAGAGACTCTCCAGCGTCGCTGTGGGTGATCTCCGGCCTGTGATCGACGTGACTCTCGGCGTCTCTTGGGTGAGCAACGGGGTTCCTTTTTCCGATGTCTCTTTGTGTGTATTCGACAGGATTTCAGCATCCTGTGTGTGGGCTCGACAAGACTTCGAACATTTCTTTGCTGGCTGATGCGAATTGTGTGGAATCGAACGTCCGGTGTTGGAGCTTCTCTAGAGTTCATAGCTTCGGTGGTGGTTTGGGCCTCAAGTGTGGACCCGTGTGTTTTAACAGGTGGGCTGTGTTTGTTGGACTTGCAATCCTTTTGTTGTGGGCTGACCTTGGGTTACAACTAATTGGGCTGCAAACTGTTTCAGGACTGCATTTGTTTGGATTATATTTTGTATTTTATATTAAAAAGTTATGTCGGTTGACGCCTTCTGCGTTAAGTTTACTGGGAAATATTATTCAACATGGGAATTTCAATTTAGGATGTTTTTGAAAGGAAAGGAACTTTGGGGTCATATTGATGGGTCTTCTAAGGCACCTGAAGATACTAAGGATCTTATTGCATGGGAAACAAATGATGCTCGTATTATTTCTTGGATTTTGGGATCCATGGAGTCTCACATGGTAAATAATTTACGCTGTTTCACTACGGCAAAAGAGATGTGGGAATACTTGAAGCGAATTTATTGTCAAGACAATAATGCACGACATTTTCGGCTGGAGTTAGAAATTGCTAACTATCTCAAGGTAATCTTACTATCGAACAATATTATTTTGGTTTCCTGAACTTATGGAGCGAGTACTCCGGAATAATTCATGCTAAGGTTCCTACGAAGGCCTTATCAGCACTACGAGATGCCCAAGAGGTTAGCAAGAGGGATCAGTTTTTTATGAAATTACGATCCGAATTTGAAGTGGTCCGAGCTGGTTTATTAAATCATGATCCAGTTCCTTCTTTGGATGTATGTTTGGGTGAACTTTTATGTGAGGAACAACGATTGGCAACCTAAACCGCCATTGGAACTGATTTTTCCTCAACTAATGTGGCCACCATTGCATATGCTGCCCAAGGACGAGGGACGGGTAAACTACAATGTTTTCGCTGCAAAGGATACGGGCATATTGCTCGTAATTGTCCTCAAAAAATTTGTAGTTAATGTAAACAACTGGGGCACATCTTCAAAGACTGTCCCACGCATTTCACGTCGTTACACAAGGTACTGATTCGACGTCTTCACTAGCTAGCACCAGCCAACCTGTTCTTACCCCAGAAATGGTTCAACGAATGATTGTTTCTGCCTTCTCTGCTTTGGGCTTACAAGGTAAGGGTAAAATTGCTTCTTCTCCTTGGTTTGTTGATTGAGGGGCATCAAATCATATGACAGGTAGTTCTGATTCTTTGCATAACATTCGACAATATACTAGCACACAACATATTCAGATTGCTAATGGCAGTACTCTTCCCATTACCGCTATTGGTGATATTGGACCTTCTTTCGATAATGTTTTTGTATCTCCGGGATTATCTACAAACTTGATTTCGGTTGGTCAATTAGTTGATAATAACTGTGATGTTTGTTTTTCTCGTGCTGGTTGTCTTGTGCAGGATCAGGGATTGGGAAAGGTGATCGCGAAGGGGCCTAAAGTCAGAAGATTGTTTCCACTATAGTTTACTATTCCTCCTGCTATGTCTTTGGCTTGTATTAGTGATAGATTTCATCATGAAATTTGGCATAAACGATTGGGTCATCACAATACTTTAATTTTGCCTCATTTGTTGAAGTGTGGTTCTTTGGGTAATAAATATAAGTTTCAATTTTCCAATTTGTCTTTCGATTGTAATACTTGTAAGCTTGGAAAAAGTAAGACTCTTTCTTTTCCTTCTCATGGGAATCGTGCTGATAAATGCTTTGAGATTATACATAGTGATGTTTGGGGCGTCGCACCTATGATTTCTCATGCCCATTATAAGTACTTTGTGACACTTATTGATGATTTCAGTCGTTACACTTGGATATATTTTCTGCGCTCGAAAAGCGAAGTCGGTACCATTCTTCAATCCTTTATAGCTTACATTGAGACACAATTCTCCTCCAGTATTCGTATATTGAGGTCTGACAACGGTGGGGAATATGTCTCATCAGTTTCAATCATCTTTTCAACAAAAAGGTATTCTATCTCAACGCTCTTGTCCATATACACCTCAGCAGAATGGAGTAGCAGAAAGAAAGAATTGTCACCAATTAGATGTCGTCAGAGTTTTACTTTTGGAATCTTCGGTTCCATCCAAATTTTGGGTCAAAGCCCTTTTTACAGCTGTTTATCTGATTAATCGACTTCCTGCTTAGCATTTGTTTTTTGAATCACCTTATTTTCGCATGTACGGTACACATCCTGGCTATGATATGTTCCACACATTTGGTTGTGTTTGTTTTGTTCATTTACCTCCTCATGAACGTCATAAGCTTAGTGCTCAATCCGTACAATGTGCTTTCATGGGTTACAACATTGCTCAGAAAGGCTTCCTCTATTATGATGGTGTTGCTAATCATTTTCGTATATCTCACAATGTGGTCTTTTTTGAGAATCAGTATTACTTTCAACATGTTGCTTCATCTCTTGATTTGGCTCCACTTATTAGCTTTGAGAATGACTCTGGTTCTGTAGAGCATTTTAAACCTGGTATGATATATCAACGACTATAGCCTCCAGATTGACTACCCCTTCTCGTTCCCGATCCCAATCCTGATCCAATCTCAGAATCTACTAGTCTTCGACAATCCACTCGTGTTACACATCCTCCTGCTCAGTATGGCTTCTCTGCAACCTTATCTAATTTTACAGTTCCTACTTCTTATTCTGAGGCTGCTAGTCAATCCTGTTGGGAGAAAGCTATGCAAGAGAAACTTCAAGCTCTTCAGGAGAATCACACATGGGATATTGTTCCTTGCCCTTTTGGTATTCAACCCATTGGGTGCAAATGGGTATATTCTGTTAAGCTCTGATCTGATGGATCTCTAGAACGTTATAAAGCTCGATTAGTAGCTCTTGGAAATCGTCAAGAATATGGGGTGGATTATGAGGAGACCTTTGCTCCTGTTGCCAAAATGACGACGATTCGAATTATTCAAGCTATAGCTGCCTCCAAGGGTTGGTCTTTGCGACAGATGGATGTTAAGAATGCTTTTTTTGCATGGTGACCTCAAGGAAGATATTTATATGACACCTCCTGCGGGTCTCTTTTCGTTGCCATCTTCCAATGTGTGTAAACTAAAGCGTTCCCTTTATGGGTTGAAGCAGACTCCTCGTGCTTGGTTTGACAAATTTCATTCTACTCTTTTGGGTTTCTCATTTACTCAGAGCAAATACAATTCGTCTATCTTCATCTTTGTCACCAAAGCGGGGACTCTGCTTATTTTGGTCTATGTTGATGATATTGTTATTACAGGAACTGACTCTGGCTTGATATCTCAACTACAAAATCAACTGAAGGATTCTTTTCATATGAAAGATTTGGGCCCCTTGCAATATTTCTTAGGTCTTGAGGTGGTTTCAAGTCCAATCGGAACTTATTTGCATCAGCACAAGTATTTGGAAGAATTGATTACTTTAGCTGGACTTCGGGATGGTCGATCGGTTGATACTCCTTTGGAAGTGAATGTGAAGTACCATAAGGATGAAGGTGATATCCTTCCTGATCCTTCTTTGTATCGCCAGTTGGTTGGTAGTTTGAATTATCTCACTATTACTAAACTAGATATCTCTTTTGTCGTGCAACAGGTTTATCAATTTATGCATGCTCCACGACACCTTCATCTGACTGCGGTTCGTCGCATCATTCGATACTTGCTTGGTACACCCAATAGAGGCCTTTTATTTTCTACAAATTCCTCTATTGAGTTAAGAGGATATAGTGATGCGGATTGAGCTGGATGCGCGGATACTTGTCGCTCGATTACAGGTTGGTGCATGTTTCTTGGGGATGCACTAATTTCATGGCACAGCAAGAAACAGGATCGTGTCTCTAAATCTTCCATTGAATCTGAGTATCGGATTATGTCTTCTGCCTGTTCTGAGATTGTTTGGCTGCAAGGTCTTCTAGTAGAGCTTGGTTGTCCTTAGCTTACGCCCACTCCCCTTCATGCTGATAACACTAGCACTATTCAAATTGCTGCTTATCTTATGTTTCATGAGTGTACTAAACACATTGAGGTGGATTGTCATTCTATTCGTGAGACTTATGATGGTCACATTATTTCCCTTTCACATATCACCACTGATGTTCAAATCGCTGATGTGTATACCAAGGTCATGACTCGACAACGTCATCAATTCCTTGTCAGCAAATTGACGCTTCATGATCATCCAACATCAATTTGAGAGGGGATGTCAATGAGATAATCATAATCACAAAGATCACGGGTTTATTACCATATTTATATGTGTGTTGTATTTTAGGTAGAAATTTCAGTTTACCTAAAATTGTACCATATTACCATGTATGTCTGTAATATTCATCTATTTAATGTAATGAACCCCAAATGGGAAATCATTCAGCCAAACTTTGTCATTTGTGACTTTTTAAAGGCAAATTATCAACACATCTTCAGTGTATTTTTAGACTCCATTAAAGGAGGATTGAGGTTAGGATGTCCCAACCATATATATATGGAACTAGCAAGAAAAGATGGGAGGGGGCATAAACTTGACCCTTTATATTTGCTTTGTGATTCTACCACCTAATGGCAACATTAACTATGGAAGAATGTATTTTCCTTCTCTTTGTTTTGCGATTCTATCATCAAAAAGAGCTAAATTTTGTATATTGTAGTATAATCTAGTTAATGTGTACCAAATATGCACTAATTGATTGGTGTTTACACAATGCAAACCATTTGGAGTTGGCCTTTCAAAAGTTAAAATTCACAGCTGTTAGGCCTGCTTGTAAACAAAGTCTTTTACATGGATCTTTTATATCCTAATGGGGCAGGAGGGTTGTCTTATGTTCTTTGCCATTAGCTAGAGTCAACAAGAACTGTTGCATGCTACTTATTCATATTCTACTGATTAGTGTTTCTCTTTTAGGCAGCAAAAGCGTACACCAAAGCTGAAGTTTCATCCCATAACAAGAGGACTGACTGTTGGATCATCATTAAAGACAAGGTTTTTGTACATTCCACATTATAGCATTACTTTTACTTGAAAAACAAATACATGGTATACTATGTGAATTGACCATTGTGATTGCCTTTTCATCAACTTTCTAACTACATTATCCTTTTTTTTTCTGCTTTAAAACAACCATAGGTTTATGATGTTTCCTCATATGTCGAAGAACACCCTGGCGGTGATGCTATCCTAGCACATGCTGGTGATGATTCAACCGAAGGTTTCTATGGGTAGGTCTTGGTACTGGAACCGATTTCCTTGGTACTGTTTTCTAAGGGCAAAATTCTATATGCCATAAGAATCATTTTACGGCTTCAAACTTTTCGGTTTCTTGTTTTTATTCATGGGTTAAATATACTGGTGGTGGCCAAACTTTTAGCGAAATTTCATATTGGTTAGTAAACTTGATTGGTTGTTCATATTTTAGCTAATAAGTTCAATGCAACTAGAAACAAAATGAAGAACCGTTCAACATGACATTTTGCTACAAATTAGGGACTGCTTAGTCTGTATAACCCTTCAAATCATATTAAAATTTGGCATTGCCTAACAAACTTGCAATTGGTAATGTTCTCTTGCGCAGTCTTCTTTAATTTAGATAACATTCGACTTTACAATGTTCTCTTGCATAGTCATCTTTAATTTAGATAACATTCGACTTTACATCTGTTGTGACAGGCCACAGCACGCTACCCGAGTGTTCGACATGATCGAGGACTTTTACATTGGAGATCTAGAAAAGTAAATTGTGACTTCATTTACTTGTCTTGTATGAACTCTAAGAAGCTGGTAATTCTTGAGGATTTATCTGCATGCTTTGAACCGGTAGAGAATACATTTTTCATTTTCAGTTTTTTTAATATCTAATCTAAAAGCTGAGTTTGTTGGAGACAGAATACATTTATTATATATTAAAATTTGGTTTCGTTTTTTTTTTTTAATAAAATGTCTGATGTGCACAATTTTTATGAATAAATGATGCTTGACCTCGAAGACTCGAAATTATCTCATTTAAAAGCTTTAGCTGCAATAGAACATGTTTTAACATTGTGAAGAGAACTTCAAGATTTAGAACTTATCTCTTATCCTTAGTGGACAAAATAAAAACTCCTTGAAACAAGTTCTCTTAACATGTCAGTAGTAAAAAGTTTTTATCGTGACGAACAGGAGATCAAGCCTGCTTCAAGATTATCAGGATCACTCGGTAGATACTTCTGAATTACTTCGGAATTCTGCCAGGGACTCAAGTACTATAGTCTTAATAAATTATAATATTTGCAATAGGAATTATACAGAATTACAATAAATTCAAAAACAAAAATACATCTTTTGATAAGCTATTCGATAGCACTGTAGTATTGTTGAGTACAAATAATGTCATGAAGTTACAAAATGATATCACTACTATCACACAAGCCTATAAAGGGATATACCAATCCACTCAAGAATCAATAATTGAAAAAATTGCCAAAATCCTACCACTTAAATTCATCAATGATGGGTCTTTCACTTTGAATAAACGAGGTAATATGATGATTAATTCCGGAAAATTTTCCTCCTGGCGTCGTTTCGCTATAAATAGAAATCATGAAAGACAAAAGAATCACAAGCTATTGTAACTAAAGGCCCCCATTTTGTGTCTATAAATCATATTTCTTGGGTTGCCTCCAATAAGCCAGACTTCTGGACAAAGATGAAAGAAAAGAAGCACTGTTTTGAGCTCCTTTTTTACCATATAAATGCTTTCCTCCCAAATCTGTGAACTTAGGGCCCTTCTCTTTGTTTCTCTCAATCTGCAGAATAAACGACGAATGTGCATTTTACATATGTTAAATTTTATATTTTCTAAATGAAATTTTTGAAAGAATTTTGATTTTAAAGGGTCTTTTTGTATTTTCAATAGTTGAAATTTCCACTAAATTTTCTGCAAGTCTCTCTGGGATGGCAGTTTTCACTATGAGCATGCCATTCTCCAGCATTCATCATAATCAATGTTGGAAAAGTTTTTTGTTCAAATCCTTCGACATTTTTCGTTTTAGGAAACACAAGTATTCATATATTACTAGAAGGAATTGATCATTTGAAGCCAGAGTAAGATCTGTGATTACAATTTTGCAACATGTTTAGTGTTATGAAAAAAAATAAGTGAATGAGAGAAGCAGAAACACAGTTGTGGACTGGTATTTATGAAGTGTATTTATTTAGTTTTCTCCGCTTATTGAGCCCAAGTAAGAGAGTAGGAATACTTCCATGCACATAAGTGATACTTTACACAAATGAATAAATTCACCAAATGTGGTGATTTTAAGACTAACTAAATCGCCTCAAAATAAACATACCTTGTTTATTTTCCCATTCTTCAAATGATATCGGATGCCAGACCAATTGATAGACTGAGAAAAATGTGACCGTACTGCTGATATGGGGTACAAAAAATTATCAACCAGCATCGCAATAAATACCTGCTCAAATAAAAATTAAGACCTATATCAGTAACAACGAATAATTATATCATTATCTCAGCATGTGTTAACTAATGAGAGAAGCATGGTGGTTGTGCTACTAATGACTTTATTTCATGTATGAATTTTTCTAAATGCATTTAATTGAAGGTTGCATGCCCAAAACTTGGACAAAGGCAAGAGACATGTATCCCATTTTTGTGTTCTATAGCTAATTAGCTATTTTAAATCCCATTTTCAAAAGTTCATGACATTAACACAAAATTTTACCTTGAGATGGAAAACATTATTGAGAAATATTAACACGTCATGGCTATCTTACAATAGAGGATTACTGGCTATTGGCTAACAAGATAGTACTATAATCTGAATAAAATAATGTCTTCTACTGTTTAATCTTCCATATTAAAGGTTGGTAGGTCTAAAATTATGCAAAAGATAAAATGGTTGACTTCAGGAGAAAAGTAGAGGTGAACTTACAAGACACCAGTTATAGGATGCAAGTGATAATGGAGGTGCCTCGGGAGACAATAAATTGCATAACTTCACCTCTATTCTTGTCAGATTCCACATGGAAAGAAGTTCAATGATAGTACATACAACAAGGCAGCCAACCAATTTCAACCCTGGCCAAACAAGAGAAGTTAGTGATAGAGGATTAGAAATCCAAGAGCAGTACTCCTTAAAAGATAAATTAAGTCCAACTCAAAATATAAGATTCATGCTTTATGCTTCAGCCTCTAATGCCTTATGAGCGTAATAATTATTCGTGACAAAAAGTTGGTAAACAGTCCTTGACATGCTCACACGTCGAATTCTATGTTATTAGGTCATTTCAAATGATTACACGTCTACATGAGCAATTCATAGTAATCACGAAAATAATTTTTCCTGTTTAATCATTAATTGATAGACAGACGCTTCCAAATTCCAAGACACGAAAAATGCGTAAAAAATGTGAATCAGTGTAAAGAAAGTGAAGGTCTTTAGATTTATCAACCATACAGCTAATGTTCCCGTCCCGAGCTCACTAAGTTCTTCACACCCTAAACAACCTAATTTACCAAGTAGCGAAGTGCTCACCACATGCTGGAAACTCTGTTTCACCCAGAGAGTTCCCTTTAGAATAAAACTTTAGTGCTGCTGCTACATGTATCCCAGCCATAATATATGGCATTACAAATCCCCAAGAAAAGTAGCAATGTACAGAAAATAATGCACGGTTCATAATCCAGTTGACTTGTGTTGTATATGACTCTAAAACAAATGTTTGCTTCCTCAAATAATTCCAGTACCTACACCAATAGAGCGAAAGAAATAAGATTAGGTACAAAGGACCAACCAGCAGCACATAACTGATGATTCTGGATCGAGAGTTTTAGTTATAAATACAGACCTTCCAAAGTTAAGATCAGTGGCAAGAGGATGTGGGAAAACAGCAACAGGTGGAGATGTAATTAGCCTCTTATGAGCCCCTGAAAGGAAGACAAGTATTAGCATCTAGTGCACATAATTTAGCTATCTATATAACACAAAATAGAAAACCAAATTTAGAACTGGACATTTTGTCATGCAAAAGAAAAAAGGCAATAATTTAGTACACCCAGTAGTTGGAGGATATTCACTTAAGCAGAAGTACTGCAAACATAATACCAGCAATAGCTGCAAGAGTCATGTCATCTGAGTAGCCTCCATCTCGAAGCTCTGAAACAACACCATGGCGGTCATTTCTAAAATCATCTGCATGCATCTGTAATGAGAAAATTCAAAATTAAGATTCCTGAAACATATAATAATTATCTGATTCTGAATATGCGTACAGAATTTACCATCATGCATCCTCCCCATAAAAAGAATGTTTTTCCGCCAGTTGCAAACCCCATTGAACAAGGCTGTAAATAGATATGAACTGTTAGGTTTGCACCATGAAGAAAATTATTGTGTGAGGAATTATACAATACATACCATAACAAATGAAACCAATTAGGTATATGTTAAATAATATCAATTTACCATTACATTTTGAGATGATTGTAAAACACTTGAGATACTAGTATAATCATATAAATGCAACAAAATCCAGTTGCTCCTTGACAATAATTGAGAAATAGGAAAATAAGACATGCAGTAGATTAATCCCAGTACAAACTTATAGAAGTGAGTGACCAATGTGGTTGACGAAGGAAATAAATAGGCAAGAACGCTCTTATATTTTCTCTCCCTCCTTCGCTAACATATTTTTCTAAGTTCATGTTCCACCAAGTTGCAAATCAATAAATTCAATTAATTTTCTCCATTAATTTTTCATGAAGAAAATTATATTTAGGTACTCTTGTTTAATTTAATCAACAATTAGTGTTCCAAGTTGCATCGTGAATTGTGAAGATGACTTGATGCGCGCTATGAAAATTAATTTCATGAAATGAATCCCCCTTTTATCAAGAAGTCCAGTTCCAAAATGCATTAAACAGTGCCCCGAGCTCCTTTTTTTTTAAACAATCACCAGATTAACAGCAGAATTAGACAATGCTTAAAAGATGAAACCAAAACTCTTTGGTCATCACAAGTCACAACACATGGAATGAAAAGAAAAGACCAGAGCTTATTCAGCTTTATCTTTTGATCTATCCACACATGTAGTTCATAGCTAATAAAAAAAAATAAAAAATAAAAACCAACAAAATGTATTATTCGTCGACCTACTGCAAAATCTCTATGTTTACAACATGATCTTCGTCTTCATCCATATAAAATCAATGCACCGCAAACTTGTGCTTGCTCATGTGAACACTCAGGATTAACGATTGTCAAACATATATTGCATAGGTGATAGAACAAAAGGATACCAAATGCAGGATAAACTTTTACCATGTGATACTCATATATGCAGTAACTTCCCAGACTTCCAGATGGTAAATCAAGAGGGTATCCAGTTTGAATAAATATCTGCATGTTTTTGCCAGAAAAAAGTAAGCGATTTTGCCAAACAAAAATAAATAAAAGAATGAGCCTCGTCAATCAGGTTGAAGTGCTAAAAATGACTAGAAAACTGTTACAACAATGGTTTTTATATCAGCATACATCGGGATTTTTCTCCATTTCAGCAGTGAGGGCTCCTATCGACCCAGGATGCAGCCTAACATCATCATCCAGAAAAAAGACATACTTAGTGTCTTTATGCATGTTCTCTACCCCAACCTGCAAGACATACAATACTGTACGTAAAACACAATATCCAATAGAATTCTTATCTTCTCCATTCAGTTTTTCAAAGATAATCTATTAAGAACTGAGTTTAAATAATGCAATGTTACCAGCTCGTGACCAGTTATCACATAAGTCTACTTTTTGAACAGAGAAATTCGTAACTACATACTTCCAACAGAAAAGAAACCATTAAAGTATCCATGTACCAACTGATTATGAATCTTCTGACTACAGGTTGCTGACATACCAGCTACAACAATCCTTGCATCTACGTCATCCTGCATAAAATTCAAGTTTACACAAACAGAATTTTGAGAATGAAGAATCATAAAGATTGGAAGGAGTGAGCATATCTACTTAGGTACAAACTTAAAGCTGGGTCATGATATAACACCATAACGATATGAACATCTTATACTTGAATAACAAACAAGTGATAAATAGATGTAAACGACATCTTGGGATTAAAAGGCTCTAATAATTAAAAAAAAAAAAAAATAGTGAGAATTTAAACAAGAGAGATCACTTAATTTTTCACTATAAATCTCTGACTGCTAGGGTGTTATAGGACATCACCAAATATCAAATACCACAAGCATTGGCAGCATATCAGAAGTAAAATATCTTATTCTCCAACATCGTCCTTGATATCCTTTACATGGAAGCAACTATATGATAGGCCCCAAATCACATTTCGGGTCCTATCACTATATTCTTTTTAACCAATCTCAGTGCCTTTTTTCCTTTTAAAGGTAACAGCTTAGATTAGATGCTTCACAATTTTACACTTTATTGTCTGTTGGGATAACACAAATTACCTCAAAAATAAAGCAGGGTTAAATTGCTTCATACTCTTACGACCAACTCATAATAAATAAACTTCCCATTCAAGGGAAAAGAAAAATCTGACAAGGACAAATATTTATCTCTACTTATGTTAGAAATTGCATTTTAACCAAAAGAAAGTTCCTGTCAATTTGTTTCCCTTTAAAATACCTATTTGGCTCCAATCATCAGTGTTTGATATATTTCATCCTTCAACCCAAATAACAGTTTGATCACCTTAGTTCTGACATCTGACAATAACCCTTGCCTGACATATATTTTAGAATGGGCACATAAACTTCATAAAAGACTTTGTCTTTTTAACATGTACCGCATTATCAATATGATAAGTCACACCACCGAATCTTTCAGCACACCACACGCCATGAAGGGGAGATAGTGAACCAATATAATTTATACCCCGTTTGGCCCCATTGTTTTAATTTATAATTTTTGGCATAGTATTATTTTGGAGAATGTATGATTGAAAAAGAATGAAAAGTTTTTTATTTATGTGTAATATTATTTTAAGAAAGATTGTGTGGTTGGAAATAAGAGAGAGAATTATAATTTGAAATAATGGGGGCCTATCAGGGGCTTATGAGGACAATTAACCAAACTTAAAATTCAATTCAAAATCTCTATTATTTTTCCTTTCTTTTTTCCTTAAATTTTTTCTTTTAGGTTTTTTAGGGAGGTAGGAGAATAATGTCATTACGCCTATTTGTATAATCTTGGAGAGGAAAATATGCAACTGGATAATGAATTAAGATTAATATAAAGTGGAAAAAGAATAAAGATATAATTAAACAAATCTCCCACATTTTTAATGGGCATTGAGGCAAAGTAATGCTAAGAACTCAGCCTTTTGCTACCTGAGTTAGGTCTCACTGGCTCACACTTGAAATTTCATAAGACTTAAACTGACAAGTAATGGTTGCAAGACAAATTAATGAATAAAACAATCAAAATCATATCTTATAATTAAAGAGAGGTACACAAGCTATATCTTCAGAAAAAGAAATGATAAGTTAAAATAATAAAGAAATCACTCTTACAAACAGCTAAAAGAAAACAACAGACCTTAAAATCTGCTAACAATCGAGATACAGCATGGTAAGCAGGATCTTCTATACTGTCAACTACAAAAAGAAATTCCAGGGGACCACCATATAGAGATGTAATCTGCAATCATAAACCGGAACACGATAATAAGAATTTCTTCTTTAACCTCAATCTGTTCATCTGGTTATGAGGACTAGTAGGTTGAGGAATCTCTACATAAAAAGAAGAGAATTATTATAAGAGTAACTCTCAATTGTACATTTTGAAGTAGTTCTGGTTTCAAGAGAAAATATACATGTAATCAGTAGAATTCTACCTGATCAATAATTTGTCTACAGAAAATAGATGAGAATTAGCTACAAATGCAGGACACAATAAAATTGGCTTGTCGAGCACACTTCTACTGCTGGAGCATGCTAGTGGTTCATTTAGTAAGATGAATCAGCACACATTGCTAATACAATGCTTACCTGTAAACTAAAAACCTTAAGCTACTATTATATGAGTAATGAAACCTCTAAGACTAATTCACCTGAGTTCTCCAGTTATGCAGATTGTGTTCTCCAAATCCCTTTAAGGGCATGACAACTGTAACTCTTGGCAAATTGACCTGACTAGAATGCTCAAGGGCATTTATATCATGATATAGAAAAGCAAAGGTATTGCCATGTTTCATACTATCCTTCATCTGTCTTATCTCTCTACGCCTGTACAAGAAATTTGACTAAGTTAACAAAAATTGAGCTTTTCTGCCATCACCAAAGCATAAACTGAACTATTAGGGTAAAATCAACAATGTTAAACTCTAGATCATAAGTTATAATACCTGACATAAGCAGCCAAAGCCCATCCAAGGGCGAGAACTAAACAAATAAAAAATCCCTGCAGCAGCAAAGGACTCAGATATACATATGCAGATATTAATATGAATAGAAATGAATAAATCTAAGAACACTAATAATGTTCACTCTTCTGGAAATAACAAAAAAATGAAAAAGAAAAAAGAGAGAGAAAGATATCGTGCTATATTAATTATTATTCAATGTCTCAAATAATTAATAAAATTTCCTCGGAACATTGTTTCACATATCAAAGTCAATAATTTTAAATATATATCAATTAGAGGAAAATCATTAATAATAATATTTATTAGAACTGTTTTTTCATATATTTAATATGTCTATTTACATTTCAATAATTTTAATGAACATCTGTATAGGGCCACATTATCTTATGATAAACAATATATTTATCACACAGTTATATCCAGATATTTGTGGAATTACAGAAGAAAGTATACTGTATGATTAGATTGAAATCGTACTAGTTTAATATAAGATACGAGTGGATTCTGGGACAGCTTGGTTTTTCCTTCAATTGTAAAACAACAGTCCCTCAGTGTTCACAAATTATTGGCCAATTATTAAAAGAGAATGCTAATTATGAAATCTGGCTTTACTCTCGGCATAGTCCCTCTATTGACTTTCAAATTTTCTCCTAGTTTTTTTCTAGGAGTCATTAGCTTCCTTTTGTTAAATTTATCAGCTAATGTTCGAATTGCATCTACTAATCCTTCTTTTGGATGCTTTAAGAAATTATGTTTTCTTTGATCATGAAGCAAACACTACTACACAAGAATCGCAACTGAAATATATGAAAGAACTAATGGATTTCAGCTTATATCAATATTAACATGGACTTTTTGTTTATGGACAAAGAATTATCAGACGGACTAAAAAAAAATTTTTTGAAATTTGAAAGATATGTTGTCATCTTTTTCAAATAATCCTTTGGCCCTTATTTTGCATCAGAAAGATCATAAATTTATGTATTAAAGTAGGACAAGAAGTACATTCTTTATTTTTCACGCTTAAAAAGTGTCATTGGTAACAAAGAAATTTTTGTCAGAACAAGGACCTGTAACCTTAATAATTATCAGCTCTATATAAATTATTATTTTTCTACCTTCCTAAAGTATTCAACTTTTCCTTCCTCTTTATCTTATTTTGGCCAATTCTAGTCAAGATTTGTAGTAAAAAAGTGATTCTACGGAATGAAAAAGCATATAAATGCTCGTTGATTCAAATTAACAAAGCAGCCACTACACATTGACCAACCAAGTAACATTCAAGGAAAAATTTGAATCCCTAGCATTTAACTGGAGATCTTGTAAAATGTTTTCTCTATCTATCCTTGGTTACCACATAACTATTGTAGCTCATGGTTTGTATACCTTACTTGAAGTTTATTATTTAGACATCAAAAGAAAAACATCCTTCACACTAATGTAGAAATCTTCTAAATCAAAAGAGGACCAAATCAATGCAAAAATAATAATAATAACTCCATCCTGCCAAAGCCCCAATTCAAATCCAAAATTTGACCATACAAAATTCTTATTGCTCATTTATCATAATAAAAATGTAGGGGCTAATATCCCTCACAAACAATGCAATGCTTCATGTATCAGAACTCCTGAGATCCAAACCAACTGCCATTCTAACTCAAAAGCCTTTAACGTGAAATTCATATCATATCTTTAACGTGAAATTCAAATCATACAATACATGGAGAAAAATGAATTAAAAATTCAAACTGAACCTAGGGAAAAGAATGTTAAATTGCACCGTTGCCACTTAATTTGAATTATCACTAGCATTCAACGGGGGAAAAAATGCGGTCACATTCTACCTAACACAAAAGCATTTAAGAATTCCCAAGCTAAATTAATAATCCTCAGATGACAGATCTCCTTTTTGCTCCATAATAAAGCAAAAGCGTAAATAAAAATTTCAAAAAGGGAGGGGGAAAAAAAGAACAAGTTTATTCACTTTCTCAAGAGAGAATCCGAAATAAATTGTACCTGGATCTGAATAAAAATCGCGAGTGGACTACAACAAGCTCTGCTAGCAACCAATACAAACGCGTCCAATGAATCAAACGACGACATTCTTCCTCCAATGCGTGTACCAATATGAGCTATCAATGTCTAATTCTTTCTTAAACTTACGTATAAGCGTAAGGTTCTAGGGCAAAACAATGCTGCAAAATTCCAGGCCAATGAATACACACAAAGATACAAATATTTTCCTCTCTCCACTTTCTCTCCCTCCCTCTCTCTCTCTTTCAGATCGCCATTGACGGACTAGTGGAAGATGGAGAGAGAAAAACAGCGGAGAGAAAAAGAGGGGTAACGTGAGAGACCGCGCGATTTATATTTGGAACTGTGGTGAGTTTTAGAGAGAGAAACTCTGCTAATTTTTTTTTATTTTTTATTTTCTTTTTAAAATTTAAATTATTTTGGGAGAGACAGAGCGGAGAGGGAGAGACCGTTAAATTAATGATTTAATGTTAGAGGCTGGAGCCACGTGTGATGTGGCACGTGTGGAGTGGTGGGTCTGACCATTTTTTGAGGAAGATGCTATTTCCTTTTTCGAATATTTTTTTGTTTTATTTTTTATAAATTTAAATATATAATGTCTTGATATTTAAGTATTCTATTTTATAATATCAATGATTGAATCAACTATTATGATTGAATAAAAAAGAATCAAATATTACGTACACTCAATCGTTTGTTGAATTATGGTACAAGTACAGTACTTTTTACATTATCTTTGACAGCCTCTCACATTACAAGAGTAAACTCGCGGTTAAAATAATTGTGGGAGCCACTCGTTGAGTGAACTGTTAAAATGAGTGTACATTATCGTTGTACACTTAGCATTATTGTTGTTTGATAACAGCTATTCAACTACTTTAGATTATCAAGAATAGAAAATTTAAATGACAATATTAAAAATGCACAGGAAGTATCGAAGATAAAATGTAAAAATAATTAATTTGATACATCAAATTAAAATATTATGAATTTGAGCCGTACTTGTCGCTCATTTAAGAAATTTTCACGTTTGATCATTATAAAATAATAGATATCTTTGCATTAAAGAAAAATTATAAATCATTTAATTTTAATAAGACATCTGATGTCACCTTTCTTTTGTATCGTAATTTGTCATGTCAAAAATAGTACTATAAAATAAAAGCATTATTCCTTGCGTACAGAAAATAATGCACGGAATCCAACCAGGTGCGCATGGTGCATTTCCTATCATGTTTGGGTAGGGATGTCAAACGGGGCGAGCAGCTCGTCGGCTCGTGGGCGGCTCGGGCTCGAGCTCGATCCCACGAGCCAAGCCTGCTCGGTTCGTCAAGCCCACGAGCCGCTCGTGGGCCATTTTGACGAGCCCACGAACTCAGCTTGTCCAAAAAATTGAATTTTTTTTAAAAAAAAGTGAAAAAATGCGCAAAAAAAAAAAATTAAAAAAATACGTTAAAGGGCCGAGCCGAGCTCGTGGCTCATGAAAAACGAGTCGAGCCGAGCCGACTCGACCCATTGCCATCACTATGTTTGGGTCCAAAATCAATGAAAATTACCAAGTATTAAATTTGTCAAAATTCCAGTTTTCTAAAAGACGTAATGTGTGGCGACGCGTTGATACCAAACTAAGAGTAATGCGAATTAGGCGAGACAAATGAGTAAAAAAAAGTTAAAAAGCGTTTTCTTATTTTCATATTATTTTAAAATTTTAATCAATAAAAATTTATTTAATAATTATAAGTTTTAACATAAAAGAACTGTAAAAAAAGCAAAAAAAAAAAAAACCTAATAATGCGCGCATTGGCGCCTTAGCCTCACCTTGCGTCCGTTGATCGCAACACTGCAAAATTCTATGAAATTTCCCTATACTTATAGCATTGCTCAAAATAAAAATATGTCTCACATAATTATTAATGAAAATCTATTCTCTAGGGAAAAAAATAAAAAATAAAATTAGAGCCGAAACGGTGAAAAATCCAACGTAAAGTGGGGCCTACTTGAGTTGGCCGAACAATTACTGGTCCCCATTGCCCAACTGTTACATCCTATCACATTCGATCACATGGCCTCTGGTCAATCCCAATAAGGCATTTCATTGCAACACAAGAAAATTTGATCATGGTCTAATAGAAGATGACCTTCTAATTTTAACGCAATAAATCTGAATTTATTATCATCTTACTCTTGTTTGGTGTGGATTAAAATTAAATTTTGAATAAAATTTGATAAAATTTGTTGTTGAAAAATTTTGAATCTCATAAAATGTGTGATTAAAATTAATTGTTAACTTTTACTTAAATTAAAGTCTAAATTTTAATTTATACCAAACATAGCTTAACTGATAATTATCATGGTCAATGACAAATAGCATTGTTCAATAAAATTAAAGCGAAATAAATGTAAAATTAATGAGTTCAAATTCATTATCCGTCCTTCTGAGGTGTCAAAATTTTTATAATTTGGATAGTCCAGCAAGAATGACAGATCTTAACTCAAAATTAATCATCATTCTAAAAGCATTAATTCCATCACGACACTACAAATTTCTCACGCACTTATTGTAAGAAGCCTTGTGCTACTCTGACAGGACCAACCAATAGGGCTGAAAAACTGTCTGGTTGGTTTTTTCTTACACTGTCCAACTAATGCATGATATGTGTCCCTTGGATTCAAACTTTGTTGGTTGTACCTGTTTTTGTAGCATTGTTCTTGTAAGAATAATGATATTTAGCATCAATTATGTTGAACACCAATTTAGTTGTTAACATATCATAAGTCATAATAAATGAGTCATAAATCTTTTAACTTAATTAAACTTACAATTTAATAACACCAATGTTACATTCTAGGTTGGTATTAAACATCGTTGATATTGAATAACATTACTCATATCGTGAACATGTGACGAAATCTATTGCTTTGACTATAACATTAAAAGCTGATCTAAACTTTTAGTTTAGTCATACATCAATAAAAAAAATAAAATTATTTATTTTGTCAACAAATTAAAATGAATTATATTTTTATATATTATCCAAAGTTTACCAAACATGCTAACTTTGGGACTGGAAATTAGCTGTCGACAAAGCAATTTAAGTTGCAATTGAAAAATCTTAAGAAGACATTAGTAACCAATTCACATGTATGCATATGCCACTTTTTTGTCATATTTAGCCCCTATTTGGTACCTATTAAAGTCTTAATCAAAGTCGAAATTAACAATTAATCTTAATCATATATTTTATTAGTCTCATAACTTTTTAACTACATATTTTATCAACTTCAATAAGAATTTATTAAAAATATAATTTTAATCCTCACCAAATAGATGTTAAATAGCATACAATACTTACCAATCATGTGTCATAAGCAACTTAGCATGTGATATGATCCATAGATTAGGTAAGAATACACATGGGTTCGTCAACACGTTCATTCAACTCGCATTCAAGAATAGCTACAAATGCAAATAGCCCGTAAAATTGCTCATATTTTTTGCAAAAATTCAAAAAGAAAAAAAGAATTGGCGAGCCTCGAACAACCTTGGCCCATGAGCTCTCTCTCTCTCTCTCTCTCTCTTTTTTAAATCCTCCTCATTTTCTCTAGACTTGCAATCAACTACTTATTTTAGGTAGAGTTAAAAGTGTATACAAACAATTTGTTATGTAAACAATTTTTTTTTAAAAATCAAGCCTCCAGAAACAAAGAATCATTTTTCTTAAGTTTCAAGTGTCGTCAATTTTTGGCAGCACGTTTCATTGACTATACTTGAAACTTGAGGAAATGAATTCTTTTATTTTCTGAGGCTTGATTTAAAAATAATGAAAACAAATAAAAAAATCAAACCTCGTTTGTTTTCTTTTCTTTAAACCACTCTTGCTTAAATTATCATTCTCTTCCTTGCTCGATTTCATATTATTAGTGTAATCTTCAACTTCTTGAAAATCGTCCATATGGTTGTATGAACAATATCTAGATTTTGATCCTGAAAACAGTCACAAACTTTCCTTAAAAGAGCAAACGGTTACTTGTTTTAAAAAGTGACCATTTCGTCACTTTAGGCTAGGAGAGCCACAGGCCAACTCATTTAGAAATGAGCTGCCATGGGCCAAGTTGCGATAAGTCAATTCGACGAGCTACTTGATTAGATTGCCACCTCTAGACTTGTGAGCTGGCTTGACTCCCACTTGGTGACACGAGCCAAATTATACTTTAGTGAAGCGACCTAACTCACATGGTGGATCAAACGGAGCTTGATGATAAGCGAGTCGATCGACTCAATTTAGTCCATTCAACACTCTAAAAATCCACTTTTTAGCTCAAACAAAATTATTTCCTTTTGCAATAATAATAATAATAATAATAATAATTTCCTCTTCTTTTTCTCTTTTGATCTAAGTGATTATATTTCAACAATTATTTATAGAACTTAATAAACCTATAAAAATCGTAATAAAGTAATTACTGGATTATTATTTAAGTAATACTAAAAATAAATTAGATTTAAGAATTCTTTATGATGTGTATGGTTGGGTGAAAATGTTATGATAGTAATAATTAGATTTATTATATTCAAAATAGCAATTTATTTGGAATTTATGACAACCAAAATAAGTATGATTATAGGAACGTGTGACAAGTCTAGTGCATTTTATTTCGTGATTAAATTATAATTTGAGTGAGTATAAATAGTATGCCTATAAATTGTATAGATAGTAAATAGATAATGGAGGCTTATTGCGAAATATGTGAATAAAAAGTATATTTAACTATACGAGATTATTTAATGATCACTAACAATATATGCACTAAGATGTACACATTGTTGTAAACTTAGCTCTAAAGTAAAAGTTGAAGTTGAAGTTAGGTATATCGGAGCAAGTCTCTTTAAGATAGATTTTGTCACCTAAAGTCAATAAATGAAACTTTAAAAAATCCAATTATAATAATTTGAGAAAATTTATTTATTGCTATATAAACACACACACACACACATGCAATAACTGAAAAAATAATATTATAGTAGCAAATTACATCAGAAGCCGTTCCAGTATTTTGATATTTTGTGGTTTTTTTCTTCGAATAAAGATCAATTTCTTTCATTCTAAATAAAATTTAATTTTAGCAATAATAATTATTGAGATGTAACCAAAGTGAGCTAAAAGAAAAAAAATGAAAATAGTTTAATTTTAGCTAATTACCTGGCCATGTCTGAATTAAAAGTAGGTGAAAATTGAAGAAAAAAGGAAAAAAATACTGAAATATGTATTGAAATATCATTTAACAATAATACCAAATATATCATAAAGACGAAAATGGAAAATAACAAATATGTGTTTTTACTTGTTAGTTATATTTCACAAGCAAAATAATATGCCACCCTTCGACAGATTTATAAATGAATTACAAATAGAAATAATGAAAGATATAGTCGTGTATCCACATTTCATTACGAATAAGTAGTAACATGTTTCACTTTTACTCAATTTATAAATTGTCAATTAACTTATAAAAATGAATTAATTGTTCCAATGGTCATTAAACTTATGCCCATATCTTTGATTGGCCACTAAAATTTAAAATGTCGGGTTTTAGTCACTTGACTCGCAATTAAAATAATCGTGGAAGCCATTCGTTTGAGTGGACTATCAAAATGAGTGTACAGCAGGTACTCTACATTCAGCATTATTGTTGTTTAATAACAGCTATTCAACTACTTTAGATTATCAAGAATAGAAAATTGAATTACAATATTAAAAATACACAAGAAGTATTGAAGATAATATGTATAAATAATTGATTTGATAGATCAAATTAAAATATTATGAATTTGAGTCGTACCAGTCACTCATTTAAGAAATTTTCACGTTTGATCAATATAATATAATAAATATCTATGCATTTAAGAAAAATTATAAATCAATTAATTTTAATAAGACGTCTGATGTCACCTTTCTTTTGTATCATAATTTTTCATGTAAAAAATAGTACTATAAAATAAAAGCATTATTCCTTGCGTACAGGAAATAATGCACGGAATCCAAATAAGTGCGCATGTTTCATTTCCTATCATGTTTGGGTCCAAAACCAATGAAAAATTATCAAGTATTAATTTTGTCAAATTTTCAGTATTCTAAAGGCGTAATATGTGGCGATGCGTTGATATTAAATTAAGGGCAATGCGAGATTAAGCGAGGCAAATGCGTTAAAAAGCGTTTTCTTATTTTAATATTATTTTAAATTTTTAATCAATAAAAAATTATTTAATGATTATAAGTTTTAAATTAAAAGAATTGTTAAGAAAAAAAAACTAATAATGCGTACATAATCTTGCCTAGGCGTGCATTGGCGCCTTAGCCTCGCCTTGGGTCCGTCGACCGTCAAATAAGGCCCCAAGCAAAGTCGCGCATCGACGTGCTATTTAGAATACTGCAAAATTCTGTGAAATTTCCCTATACTTGTATCATTGTTCAGAATAAAAACACGTCTCACATAATTATTAATGAAAATCTATTCTCTAGGGGAAAAAATAAAAAATAAAATTAGAGCCGAAACGGTGAAAAATCCAACGTAAATTGGGGCCTACTTGAGTTGGCGGAACAATTACTGGTCCCCATTCCCCAACTGTTACATCCTATCACATTCAATCACATGGTCTCTGGTCAATCCCAATAAGGGATTTCACTGCAGCACAAGAAAATTTGATCATGGTCTAGTAGATGACGACCTAATTTCAACGCATTAGACAATAAACCGGAATTTAATACTTCGGTGTGGACTAAACTCACATTTTTAATATATTTTGATAAAATTTGTTATTAAAAAATTGTGAATCCAATAAAATATATTGTTAAAATTATTTGTTAATTTTGATTTAAATTAAAATATAGATTTTAATTTGTATCAAACAAGGCTTAACGGATAATTATCACAATCAATGACAAATAGCGTTGTTCAATAAAATTAAAGCGGAATAAATGTAAAATTAATGAGTTCAAATTCATTATCCGTCCTTTTGTGGTGTCAAAATTTTTGTAATTTGGATAGTCCAGCAAGAATAACAGATCTTAACTCAAAATTAATCATCATTCTAAAAGCATTAATTCTCTCACGCACTCATTATAAGAAGACTTACATGCTACTCTGACATGACCAGCCAACAGGGCGGAAAGCCTGTCTGGTCGATTTTTTTTACATTATCCAACCAGTGCATGACATGTGTCCCTTGGATTCAAACTTTGTTGGATGTCCCTGTTTTTGTAGCATTGCTATTGTAAGAATAATGATATTTAGCACCAATTATGTTGAACAAAAATTTAGTTGTTAACATATCATAAGTCATAAATATTTTTATTTAATTAAACTTACAATTTAATAACACCCATGCGACATTCTAGGTTGGTATTAAACATCATTGATATTGAATAGCATTACTCAGACCGTGAACATGTGACAAATCTATTGCTTTGGCTATAACATCAAAAGCTGATCTAAAATTTAGTTCAGTCATACATCAATAAAAAAAAAATTTTTATTTATTTTGTCAACAAAGTAAGAATTAAAATGAATAATATTTTTATATATTATCCAAAGTTTACCAAACATGCTTACTTTGGGACCGAAATTAGCTGCCGAAAAAGCAATTCAAGTTGCAGTTGGAAAATCTTAAGAAGACACTAGTCACCAATTCACATGTACGCATATGCCGCTTTTTTGTCATATTTAGCCCCTATTTAGTACCTATTAAAGTCTTAATCAAAGTCGAAGTCATAATTAATTTTAATCATATATTTTATGAGTCTTGTAACTTTTCAACCACATATTTTATCAACTTCAATCAAAATTTATTAAAAATCTAATTTTAATACTTACCAAACATAAGGTAAATAGCATACAATACTTACCAATCACGTGCCATAAGGAACTTAGCACGCGATAAGATCTATAGTTTAGATAAGAATACACATGGGTTTGTCAGCACGATGATTCAACTCGCATTCAAGAATAGCTACAAACGCAGATAGCCCGTAAATCGCACATATTTTTTGCAAAAATTCAAAAAGAAAAAAAAAAATTGGCGAGCCTCGAATGACCTTGGCCCATGAGCTCAACTTTTTTTAAAAATTTATTATTCTTATTTTTATTTTTTTGAATCCTCCTCCTTTTCTCTAGACTTTGTGATCAACTACTTATTTTTTAGTAGGCAGAGTTAAAAGTGAATACAAACAAGTCGTTATGTAAACAATTTTTTGGAAAAATCAATCCTCAAGAAACAAAGAATCAATTTTCTTAAGTTCAAGTCTCGTCAATGTTTGGCACCACGCTTCATTGACGGTACTTGAAACTTGAGGAAATGAATTCTTTTACTTTCTGGGGCTTGATTTAAAAAATGAATAAATTTAAAAAATAAATCAAAACTCGTTTGTTTTCTCTTCTTTAAGCCACTCTTGCTTAAATTATCATTCTCTTCCTTGCTCGATTTCATATTATTAGTGTCATCTCCAATTTCTTGAAAATCGTCCATATGATTGTATGAACAATAACTAAATTATGGTTGTACGAACAATATCTAGATTTTGATTCCTGAAAACAGTTACAAACTTTTCTTAAAAGTGAGCAAACGGTTACTTGTTTTAAAAAAAGTGACCATTTCATCACTAGGCTAGGAGTGCCACGAGCCAACTCATTTAGAAACGAGCTGCCATGAGCCAAGTTGAGTCAAGTCGACGAGCTACTTGATTAGATTGCCACCTCTAGACTCTTGAACTGGCTTGATTCCCTACTGGTGAGACGAGCCAAACCATACTTTAGTGAAGCGAGCTGACTCGCATGGTGGATCAAACAGAGCTTGACGATAGGTGAGTCGATCAATTCAATTTGGTCCATTCAACACTCTAAAAAGACACTTTTTAGGTCAAACAAAATTAATTCCTTTTGCGTTACATAATAATAATAATAATAATAATAATAATAATAATAATAATAATAATAATAATAATAATAATAATAATAATAATTTCCTCTTCTTTTTCTGTTTTGAACTAAGTGATTATATTTCAACAATCATTTAAGAAATTAATAAACCTATAAAAATCGGAATAATGTAATTACTGGATTATTATTTAAGCTATACTAAAAATAAATTAGATTTAAGAATTCTTTATGATGTGTATGGTTGGGGTGAAAATGTTATGTTAGTAATAATTAGATTTATTATATTCAAAATAGCAATTTATTTAGAATTTATGACAACCAAAATAAGTATGATTATAGGAACATGTGACAAGTCTAGTGCATTTTATTTTGTGATTAAATTATAATTTCAGTGAGTATAAACAGTAAGCCTATAAATTGTATAGATAGTAAAGAGATAATGGAGGCTTATTGCGAAATATGTGAAGAAAAAGTATATTTAACTATAAGAGATTATGAAATGATCAACAACCATGTATGCACTAGGATGTACACATTGTTGTAAACTTAGCTCCTATTTGGATTGGGAAGAAATTAAATTTTTAATAAATTTTGATAAAAGATGATGAATCGTGCCATTGAAAAATTGATAAAAGTTGTGAATATCATAAAACGTATCGATGAGAATGAGTTCGGAAAAAAAAATGAATTTTAGACTTAACTATTTGTATAATCAAAAGAAAGTAAGTGCAGAAGTAAAATTGAAGCTAGGTTTATCGGAGCAAGTCTCTTTAAGATAGATTTTGTCACCTAAGTCAATATATGAAACTTTAAAAAATCCAATTATAATAATTTGAGAAAATTTATTATATATATATATAAGCAAATTACATCAGAAGCCGTTCCATTATTTTGATATTTTGTAGTTTTTTTTCCTTCAAATAAAAGATCAATTTCTTTCATTCTAAATAAAATTTAATTTTTTGCAAATTAATTATTGAGATGTAATCAAAGTGAGCTAAAAGAAAAAAATGAAAATAGTTTTATTTTGCCTAATTACCTGCCCATGTCTAAATTAAATAGGTGAAAAATAAAGAACCAAGGAAAAAATACAGAGAAATATGTATTGAAATATCATTTAACAATAATACAAAATATATCATAAAGACGAAAATGGAAAATAACAAATATGTGTTTTTACTCGTTAGTTATATTTCGCAAGCAAAATAATATGCTGCCCTTTGACAAATTTATAAATGGATTAGAAGTAGAAATAATAAGAGAAATAGTAATGAATCCACTTGTCATTACGAATAAGTAGTAACATGTTTCACTTTTACTCAATTTGTAAATTGTCAATTAACTTATAAAAAGCTACTTTTAATTTGAAAAATATCTATTAAATTGCTTTCAAAGTAAGTACCAATATCTGTGAACTCCAATGCAGATCTGTTCAATACTTGAATAGAATGGATGAAGAAAATGAAGTCTACCTTCCATTAGAAATTTTCTCTGTTTACATTAGAATTCTAATTCTAACAATAACGATAGTCATGAACAGCAGCAAGTACCACGAATTTGAGACGACGGCAACATAGAGCTACATAATATAGTTAAGTGCTGTCCAATTTTCGTTACAAAATATTCCCAATGTTTAGTATACACGTTGTACAAGACGAAAAACAATAACAGAATATTCCACATTTTTTTTCAATTTTTTTTTTCAAAACTCATTTTTAACTGCACATTCTTTCATAAAATAATTTTATGTGTAAATTGAAAATTTTTCTTCTTTTTTAACTACACATTCTAAAAAATAAAAAATAAAATAATAATAATTATAATTAAAAAATTACTATTTCAAAATCATTTTCTTACCAAAATGGAGCTCATACAAGGCAAGAATTTAATTCAACTTACTAGTCATGTCAATATATAGAGCCTGTTTGGCCCCCATTTTTCCCCCTTTTTCCCAACCTTTTGTCAACAATTGTGGCCCCCGTGTCAAAAAATGAGACAGGCACCCTGACAAAAGTTGAGGCCGAAATCGTCTCAGGCTTCTGTTTGAAATTAGGCATTTTCGTCTTTCTATTTTTGTCCTTCAATCAGAATTTTATTCTTTTAATTTTTAGCCCTTCACTTGAAATTTTATTCTTTCATTGAGGGCAAATTAGTCTTCAAATCTCAATGGATGACATTGTCTCTGTCCATTTCTGACATTGTCTTGCATGTGCACAGCAGTCGTCTGTCAAATACTGTAGAAAAATGAGTTTTGGCAGAAAAATTTGGCAAAAATTAAGGACAAACACACGCATATGGTACTAACGGTCTCTTTGGTAGAGCTTATGCTTCTTTTAAAAGAGTTTTATGAAGAAGTTGGCCAGAGCCGACCCTAGACCAAAGCTAACCAGACAATGGTCTAGGGCCTCAATTTTTAAGGGGGGCTTCAAAGCAAACCTAGAAGTCTGTAATTTTTTTTTCATGCAAAAAATCGTGTTGAAAGAGGCAAAAAAAATCTCTAATACCTTGTGAACTCCTCCTCACTAATCTTACCATTCACAGCCAACTCAATTAATATTCTAAATTAATGAAAACTGAGAACACAGAAAACAAAAGCATGGACTGTGCATATGCTTAAAATAATTGACTTCATTATCAATGTTATATTAAAGTTATATATGAATTTTGGTTTAGACTCAGTATGGATTGGGATTGGTGAGGTTGTTGAATTGGTTCTTTCAAGCCACAATTTTTGGATTTTGTTTTATCCACATCGAGGCATCTGCCACTTATGATTTAGAATCTTTAATTGCTTATAAGACAATGCTTTTGAAAAATCTTCGACTTAGATATGAATGTCACATGAACAGATGGTATAAGTTATGGAAAACTGTTGCCGCAAAGTGAATTCATTGGTTTGAGGGGCAGCTTTGGGGTCCATGGACATTTCTCCATTTGCGGGGGCTAAAATATTTTGCAAATCAAAGACATCATTTTGACAAGCTGGTGGAGACTTCTTCGCATTGAGTTGGAATTGAACCTCACATTCTATGTTAAGGACCTCAAAATCGTCGCCTAAGGCTCATAATTATCAGGGTCGGCCCTGAAGTTGGAAGAGAAAAGCCCTTTCAACCATACAAAAACCTTCTAAAAAATTATCAAAATGTGTTCAATAGTAGCTTTTAAATCTAAAAAACAGCTCTTCACTTTTTCAAAGCCTTGAGATTAACTCTAATAGTGTAGCAGAAGATTTGTCACCAAAGGTTGCTCCGGGCTCAATTTTAAACTCCAATCGACAACCTCAACAAAACACATGCAAACCAAAACTCCTTCGAACAACACTTCTCTCCAATTGCTATGGCTTGCCCACAAAGTATACAAACAAAGGTGTGAGCACAGTCACAAATCCAGCCACGAAGGTGAAGGGAGAGAGAGAGAAGAAAGTACAAGAAGCCATAAAGGCAGACGGTCACGCAGAGAAGAAAAGAGATTAGCAACACACACACTTGAAAACCAAGTAAAAGGTTTGGGCTATGAGCAGTACCAAATAAATAAGACTGCTTCTAATGGCCCAATTGGTTTTGGGGTCGAGTTGTTTTTATTGAGGTGTTGACTTTTCATCTAGCCATTTGGTCGATGTCAGTTGAGAAAACATACCGAGTTACCTCATAGCTCGAGAGGTCGTTTGACAACAATTTGCCCAATAAATAATCCCAACTAAAGTGAGTGATTGTAACAAGAGGAAATAGGATTAGTCCCTTAACAAGAATTGTACGCAAACCGAAAAGCTGAAATTTTGAGATAATAGCATCGAAGAAACTCTAAAAAAACCTTTTCAAAGACGAAAATGATATATTTGATATTATGGATGACTGAATCCTTCTTCCCTCTTTCATCTTTCGTTTTCAGCTAAAAATTGGAAAGAGGCACCACAGCATAAGCATAAATAAGTGCAAACATTAAAGTTTTCAATACCACAAAACAAGAGAAAGGTGCAGAAATTTAAGGGGAAAACTTGACATCAATCGGTATTTACTTCGTCTGGTATGACATAACAACACCAGCACACATTACTCATGACTGGAAGTGTTCAAATAAACAATGAAAAATGAAAAACGGCTTAACAAAGCTGCTGTTAGAGGCTTCTAGGACGCTGACACGAGATTTTTCAAAAAATACTGACATGACACATCGATTAAATCCTTTAAAATTTTTCGTTTGTATAGTATAAATTTAATTTTATGCTTATTATTAATTTTTCTTGTTGATATCTTTTAAATATGAGAGCATATTTGTTATTTAATAATAACTTTTAATTAAAAATATACAATATTTTTTTATTAAAAAAAGAAATATAACTATTGTACCGTGTTAGAAGAGTATCCGTATCTGACACGTGTTCGACATACGCTATCCTCGTTGAAATGTCTGTATGACGGAGCTTCTAGCAAACATAAATTCTAAAACGTCCAAATAAAGGTTAGAAAATGTAGATACGGTTGCTCTAATAATGGAAAACCACATGATCAACTTTTTGCAAAGAAGTTTTTTACGACAAGCATAGTCACCTTGAATTATTGATTATAATTTTTTTTGTAAAGAACCTAGAAGATTGCCAGAGAGATTAGAATATTTGAACACGAAACATGGAGGAACAAAAAATCAAATAATCCGTGTTTCTTCAATCAAATACTATCATCATTTCAATGTAAACCACAAATTCTAAGCAAAATGTTTCCAGCTAACAATATTTCGCGTATCATGCGTGCTCTTTGTCGTTGAGACAATATGGAAAAACTGAAAAAGAATGATTAACTAATGTATTATGTATAGTTAGGCCCAAAAATATCAAGTAAATGGTAATCACATAGAAGGGTAAAATGTTTGGACACAGACTGATTCCTAAAGAGTATATATTTTCAAGAGGAGAAAGTCACGTATACATCACAAAAGCCAGGATTACATTATTTGCAAGTTTTCACGTGAAACCAGCTCGATTTGTTCTAAAACCTTATAATGCAGCTGTCAACATGTGATTAATTGATTGAAATGTTAATTACTAAAACTTTTCCCAATTAAGTTCAAGAAATCTTTTTCCAACTTACAAATGTAAAATTCTTGAAAAATATTGAAAGTAGTAATGACACATTGTATACGAGGCAGGATAAACACAAGGCATAGAGCAAATAAATTAAGTGGTGCTGCGGAAATCTTCAAGAAATCTTTAATTTCGGGCTCAGAAAACAACCAAACGAACACCACATATACCAAGGCTCGACCCAAAACCAAACCTCTACTTCGGCTGCTCCTTCTCTCAAACCCCACAAAGGAGAATCAATGGTGGTGGTACTAGCAAGAGTAGGAAGAAGAAGAAGCAACAATGGTGGAAATCTCTCCCAATTCTCCCCAAGCCTGCTACTCCTCTCTCTCTCTCTCTCTCTCTCTCTCTCTCGCACAACACACACAGACCACCATCAGAAAACGACTACAGGAGATGGATAAATAATTGAATTAACTCACAAATAATTGGGCAAAAGAACTTCACCTAAATGGCTCAACTTAATAACAAGGTAAATGGACTAATAATGGATCAACAATAATCCAAAACTACGCATTAATCAAACCACCAATCCAACTCCAACTTGGGCCCTCCAAAAGTGTCGGTCATATTCGAGTCGAGCCAAGTCTATGATATCAATAAATTATTCGTCAACTATTTTAAATCATCACTCGAATTTATTGGATATCAAAATTCAACAAGTGAGAAACAGGTTTGAGTCAACAATGAGAACAATGCATTCAATTTCCCCGTTTGTTTTTATGGTAAACGGCCAATAGGATAAGTCCCAATCAAGTGATGAGGCAGCTCACCTGCCGCAACACTTACATTCAAACTCTCCACTACTAAGAAACACCTGAATTCTAGATCAAGATTTTGAAATGTATCTTCTTCTTCTTCATCTCCCCCGCAATCACATCAATAGGAGTGTGTCTAGGAATTCTAATTAACTAAGTGCAAGATCTCTGCACTAGTGGCCTCAGACCAATGTCCTAGAGGTGGCAATTGGGCCAAGTGTCCCGCTCAGCTCTATGGGCTCAGCCCATGGGCTGCTTAAGCTTGTTTAGGGATGAGAGCGAGCTGAACCCAAAAGAATTTAGGTGAGCCGATATCGAGCCCACAAGCCTCGTCAACAAAATGTGACCGTTTGCTCTCTCTCTCTCTATACATACATACATACGTACAGACATACATACATATACATATATATATATATACATATATATGTGTATACATATATACATATATATGTGTATATATATATATGTATATACATATGTGTATATATATATGTTCTGTTATCAACATATCATAAATCTTTTCATTATCAATTAATTCTATAATTCCAAAATCTAAATTATCTTCTTCTAAAATTTCAGAATTTAATTCTTCTAAATTATCTTCTTCTATCAATTAATCCTACTCAGTACTCTCCTTAGTTTTCTATAAATCTTTCTTGAGAATCATGTATAAATCCCCCTTTTTTTTTTTACCATTTAAATTTTCACCACCTATGACATATAAACTTGAACCTGATTTCTTTTTATAAGGTTACCCGTGGCA
>NC_036249.1:21888220-21892651 GCF_002742605.1 Olea europaea var. sylvestris | reverse complement strand
AGAAAGAAGAGGAAGAAAAATTATTTAGCTAAAAAAAAAAGAATTTAACTCCGTCAACAAAATGATAAAGAATTAAAAGTAGGAAAATCTAGACGATGGATTGAAGGAAGATACCAGATAAGGAGAGCTCAAAAAAATAGTGACAAGAGAGGTAAAAAATATCAACAAACTAATGGTTTGTGCTTTATATATGGAAAACAAGGACATTATGCTAGAGACTACCGATTTAAAAAGGAATCAGTAGAAGGTAATATAGCAACCTCCAATAAAGAAGAGAGGTAAAATAGTGAAGAAGAATGAGATGCTAAGACACCCACGACAATGATTGAGCCTGCTCGAGAAAAGAAATTTAATTTTAGTATAAAAGACAAATCAGCGTTGGTGGTTGTCCTCCCTAAACAATTGGATTGCAAAGATGATTGGATCGATAACTCCGGAGAGGACATCGTGGTTCATGAAGAATCTTCTTAGTAGACACTACAGTGGGTAGAGCTACAACATTTAAAGAAATGGAAGACAAACTGCAAAAGGAGATTACAAAAGCACAGCAACGAAGCCTTGAGGAATCTAAAGATCCACAAGTGTCAATTGACAAGAAGAGCTAATTAGAGCAACACAAAGTTTTTTACAAAATGATACAGATCAGGTTATACTAGTGAAGGACTGACAAAGTCAACAAGAGATCGAGACATGCCCAAGTTTACAATCAGAAATAAGAATAGAGATGAGAAATCAAAAATCACGCATGCTAACCTAGAAATAGATGAGAGAAAAGTATGAAAGAGCTAGACATATTTAAAGTAGCGGATTCGTTGAATAAAGGATCAAACACTTCAAAATTCATCGAGACAAAGTTGGATGTAACGAAAAAGAAAAGAGTCAAAATTAAAAGTCGATGTTGAAGGGGATAATTGAAGAAACCTGCATTGCCACTCAAAGAATTATTTGAACTTGCTGGAGTTTGAATATAATAGCTATCAGCACAAGAAAATAAACGTAGAATGCATCCATGCCTAGACCACCGCCATTTATGGCCGTATTTAGAATTATGATTGTAACTTTAAAACCATAATTGAAATGTGTCGAAGGAGGAAGCCACTGACGTTACTCTTATATAAATATGTTCCTGTACAATATAATGTGTGTGAAAATTGTAGTGAGAAAGAGAGGAGGAGAATGCATATATGTGTGAGAAAGATTTGAGAGTAAGTGAGAATTAGTGGAGTGTGAGAGAGAATTGAGTGCTCCCCTGAGTGAGTTATTTTAATTAAGTGGTGTGTGTTCTTAAATTGTATAGGTGATTTTATATCAATAAAATAAAATTATGGATTTTAAATTCAACAATTTGATATCAAAGCTCAACGCGAGTTTAGGAGCCGAAACGAGATAGTATCCTCACTGCATAGAACAAGGATTATCGAAGCACCACACACAACTTCATTCAAAGTAAAAGCTCTTGAAGAAATTGATGCACCAAGAACCCTCCAACCATTTTTAGCTAAAGATGTCAAGTATTACATCATATTCTTGCAAGATTTGAGCTCCATTAATTCAAGCGAACCTGAACTTGCTTTAATGACAACCCCACTTAATGGGGCTGAGTTCTTCACACAAAATATTACATCCTAACCTCCAAAGAAGCAAGCAGACTGAAATACTGCCCCCAAATTTTGAGGACCAGTAACCTCATCTATAGCCACCCCTTTCCCTCTCAATGGAAATAAGCTTCAACTATCTCATATTTACCATTTTCAGTAGTGATACGTACAAGACCAAGCTTTGACAAGGCCTACTATCAACATCCGTGTCAAATCATGCTTTGAAACATGTCTTATGCTAAAGCCTAACTTTTCCATCATCTTCATAACTTTCTCAAAGCCTTTCTTGTCCTTCTATCTAATATTCTCTCTTAAATCTAACCCTTCTTGAACAGACAAGGCTTAGAGTTATTTTTATCGAGCAGATAATGCTACTAAAATAGGATCAACTCTGTTGACCCCAAAAAGTATTGTCAACAGATGTCGATCCCACCCGCGCACACGTGGACAAATGTCCAACACGCTAAGACACATAGACGGTCTAAAACGAGCGGTTCAAAGGGCGTGGGAGTAGCCCAACGATGCGGGATGGTGACGTTCGGAATTCGACGGGTTGTTCGTGATCCGATTGTACAATAATTACCAATCGGTGTTCGTAAATGTATATGTAAATGTGTATAAACTCGATTTGTGTATTGCAAGTAAATGAGAGAGAGTTGAGTAAAGTGTAGTTCTTTGTATTGATTCTTGCATTAGCCTTTTGATGTTACACAAGGGAAGTATTTATAGTGGTACATGTGAAATGGGAGCCCTTAGATGAGGTGGCACGTGGCCTCATCTCTTTGATTTAGACATCTTATCAGGCATGATATTTGACTTGCTAGCTTGCAGCGCATTTATTACTTGTGCAGAGCCCCCATACTAGTGACAAGACTTGACCTTTATGCTTATGACAAACATTCTATCAGTCATTCGAATAAGATCTTTATGCATACGATCTCCTGGGAGAAGTGAACATGGAGGACACTCCCTTGTGGTTCGGAGGCTCCTGCATCAGTTTCGGGGCTTCGACCATTTCACACAATACTTTCGGTTGAGGGCTTCAGCTATCTTCAACTAGTTTCAGCATCATGGTTTCGGTTCATGGGCCTCGACATGTGGACCTCGGGTACGTTCACAGGCCTCAGGAAAAAGACGCCTCGGCTAGTGGACTTTGACCTGAAGGGCTTCGGCCATTGCCCACCTCGGCTGGAGTGCCATGTGGTTTGGCCTGAGTGGGCCATTGGCCCAAGTGGATTGGCAAAGTATGACAACACGCAACAATAGTCCCTCAAGTCCAAGTATGGTCATTCATGTAATGCGTAGACTTTGATGAAGTAAAAATTGAAAGAATTTTTGAACCCCAAATAATAGTCCCCGAAGTTCAAGTGTAGATATTTATATCGGAGTTGGAATCAGAAATGTGTTACCGTGGGTGAACGATGAAGAGACCGAGGCTGTGTTGATGTTGAAGATGAAACTGAGGTGGTTGTAAAACCGAACCTAACTTGTTGGTTGAATGTTGAAGTTGAAGTCGAGGTGGTTGGGAAACCGAACCTGCGAGGTTTGATGGCTGAATGTTGAAGAAAAAGCCGAGGTGGTTGGGAAACCAAACCTACGAGACTTGTTGGCTAAATGTTAAAGTTGAAGCCGGGTGGTTGGAAAACCGAACCTACGAGACTTGTTGGCTGAATGTTGAAGTTGAAGCCGAGGCGGTTGGGAAATCGAACCTGCGAGACTTGTTGGCTGAATGTTGAAGTTGAAGCCGAGGTGGTTGGGAAATCGAACCTGCGAGGCTTGTTGGCTGAATGTTGAAGTTGAAGTCGAGGTGGTTGAGAAATCGAACTTGCGAGGCATGTTGGCTGAATGTTGAAGAAGAAGTCGAGGTTCAATGGTAATGATTGTGCCTTGATAGCTGTGACAATGATTTGATGTTTTGTACTTATTTTCGAGGAAAAGTGCCTGAACCGTTACGACTTGACTAAGGAGCTAGAAGATTATACCGAAGAGTGGGGGGCATCTAGGATGCCTTCAAGTATGACGTGGAAGAGGTTGGGGGAGATTAGGGAGAGATAGAGTGTCCCCCATACTATAGAAATGTTAGTTCCCGAGTCGAACGAGCGGGCCTACTATCCGAGGCCCGGTTGTGTGACAGTCAGTGAATACCTGTTTAAGGCAGGTATGCGTCTTCCTCTGCACCCCTTTTTTAGGGCGGTGCTGAGGAATTTCATGTTGTCGCCGACCCAGGTTCAGCCAAATGGGTGGAGTCAGCTGGTCGGCTCGTACTTTCTGTGGAAGGAGGTGTCACTTGGGGAGGACATGCCTCTCCATATATTCATGACCCTTTTCCAACCTCGGGTCATAGGGAATGAGTCCAGGGGGTGGTATTACCTTACACCTTGGGGGCTCACACACCCTTTTGTGGTGAGACTATCTTCCTCTATCAAGGGGTGGAAGGAGTCCTAGCTCTGGGTGCGAGAAAAGTGGCAGGCAGTGGAGGGGGACAAAGCCCTTTCTTGCACAGTGCCGACCCAGTACTACGAAGCTCGTGAGTCTCCCAACCCCTGCTTGTACTTCTGAATTGAATACTTGAGCTTTTCTAACTTTGGGGCTTCCATTGCAAATAGTAGTACGAGGTTCGAGCTCAGTAGGGAAGAGTTCGAGGTGATAGAGGACATCTACAAGAGGCCTCTGAAGTTTCGCCACTTTGACCGCCTGATCGACAGGAGTCGCTACTTCCTGGATTTTGGATTGATGGCTTCCAGAGGTGTGAAGCTCCTACAGTTGTAAATTTTCTTGTTCTTTTGTTTTGATACTGATGTGCTGACCTGACGTGCTATGCAGATAAATTCAA
>NC_036249.1:21886957-21888120 GCF_002742605.1 Olea europaea var. sylvestris | reverse complement strand
GACCCAAAAGAAACAAAGATTATGTAATATCTGGTTTATCCCAAGGATTACCCAAGTCTTCTTTATAAGTTCTAATATCTCATCGACTTCTTCAATAACAGATGTTTCGTCATTTACATCAAAGCAGGATTCTAGAAGTATGTAGTAAAGGTGAAGATTCAGTGGTATTCCATCCGCCCAGTGGCATATATCCGACACAGAACCATCAAATGATCTGCAAGCAAGTGACATTACAGCATTGCGGAGAAGTTGCATTGATTCACTATGCTTCCCCATTTCTATTGGTATATCTGAGGCTCCACGTAAGATCTTCCGAAGCTGTTGAGAGGCCATTTCTGTCTTTGCAAGAGGCATGTGCGGATGCAAAAGGAGTCCAGCTTCAAGTATTTTCAAGATTCTCCTCTGCCATGTTTCATATTCTCGCTGACCAGGAAAATCTGAGGATCTGAGCTGTTGTAGTAGCTCTAATGGCAAAACTATAGACTCAATACGTCTTCCAAGCTGATAAGTGAAAATCAGGACAAGATCCTAAATTATTAACATATTGCAATGTAAAGGCGATCAAAAACTCTGAAAATCTATGCCTATCAATCTCTCATACCTTAAACTTGTAAAAGTTCATCACGTCGGATCATACTAATGCAATATGATGAAAAAATCAATCTTAGTGCACAAGCACACAAATGAACGAAAGAAACGAAGTGTTGGCTGAATGATTTACTAAACTTGTTTCCTCACAATTTTTTTGCAATTCAAATGAAAAAGAAACGCAATCCTGTGTTAGAGAGAGAGAGAGAGAGAGAGAGATTCAACATTGTGAAATCTCAGTCATAGTCGTACTGCTGAAAGTAAGTTAAAAAAATTGTGAAATTACAATTTTCATGCAGCTATGTTTTCTGTACGGAACAGAGAAAACATTCAAAAGTGTTGCCTTATTTTACCCTTTCTGAATTCAAACCGAATTTCTCCTAACAAGCCCTTTCATTCCAGAATATTTATCAAGTTTCGAGTTGGAAAAAAAAAAAAAACAATAATCCAAATAAATCAACAGAAAATTAGAGCTAAATTATGAAAGTTCAAATTCTAAAAGAATTACCCTCACTAATTCAAAATTGCAATGAAAGTAACCAGATGGTAAATTCTACCTCCCCCCCCCCCCAGTC
>NC_036249.1:21883656-21886748 GCF_002742605.1 Olea europaea var. sylvestris | reverse complement strand
CTCCCCCCCCCCCCCCCCCCCAGTTCCTCATTTTTCCCCAGAAATGATCACCTGATCAAAAATGAGTAATTTCCACTTAACACAGTAAAAAATTTCTACAGCCCCAATTAAAGTGAGAAATTCTCTTATACACTTAATAAAACGAAGTAGCAAATGGATTACAGCGCCGAAATAATTAAGTATAACTAAACAAATTTCCAAGCAATCAAACGTGAAATTCCAATTGTAACCTGGCCGGCGGCGACTCTGAGTAAGCCTCGTCGGACTCGGGAATCGATTTGCTCCGGAACCCTCATCTGGACCCTCATCAGTTCACCAACAGTCCCTGCTCTCTTCCTAACTGAGTTACCGATACCCTGACTCGCTGACTCGGAGTCCTCCCCGTTCTTCTTCTTCGATGAGGATTTCAGCCCCAGAGCCTTCTTGACCTTGCTCGCCGCAGATGACGTCAGCGACCTCTGAAGCGAAGGGGAAGACGACGATGTCATCGACTGTGACCTCTCGGTGGTCCTTTCAGAATTGGAGATGTAAGTGAGGGGTCTGCCGGCTCCAGCGCTCCGGCAGGCTCCAATTAGGACCTCGTAGGCTGTCTCCAGGAGCTCCGACGGGGTTAGGTGCAGACCCAACTCGCCAAAAGGGTTGGGTGGCTCACCCGCATCGTCAAAAGACTGTAAAAATCCAGTTTCAGTGTCATCGGAATTAGCCATGTATTCATTTTTGTTGGTACGAAGTTGTTTTGTCGCCATATCTCTGTTAAGATAAAATCAGTATAATACGAACAATTCTTAAGCTTGAAATTATCAAAATACAAGACAAGGCACCCGCGATTTCTGAGTTGCGAAGGCCATAGAAAAAGAGAGATAAAGTGTGTAGCAGAATAAGGAAAGGAAGGTGATGGGTTATATTCTTGCTTGACTTTTAAGGAATGAATGATTATTACAGGAGGGTGACAGTAAAGGAGAAAAGTGAGTTGGATTGGGAATCTGAGTTGAGTTGGGAAACCGAGTCCAAAAAGTTAATCAGTTGGTATATTTCTCCACGCCGCACGTACTAACGGTTCTTGAAGTGAGAATTTAATCCTATGTTTTAATTTAGATAATTAAAAAAAAAAATTAGTAAATTTGAATAAAAATTTATAGAACTTCCAGTTAAAAAATGATAAATTTTATTAAATATGTTATTAAAATTAATTATTAATTTTACTTCGATTTTAATTAGATTTTTAACAGTACCAAATAGGGGTTTAGTTGTATTCTTAGACTCCGTTTTATGAAGATTTTGAACAGTTAAAAGTTACTTTTAGAATTAAAAAGTTAATTTTGAAAATATTTTGATAACTTTTTAAAAATAATTTGTGTGGCTATAATAGCTTTTATAAAAAATTTACATGACATATATATTTTTTTTAGGAAAACTCTTCAAAAGCAAAAACAAAAGAAGAATCCCTGCTAAACAAACTCTTGATGTTTATTATTTCGAATGTTGGCCAACAATTGGCAAAAAGCTATTGGACTCCAATATAGGTCCAACTGATCAAAGGGAGGAAAGGACGAAGTGATTTGATGAATGAACTCTTATGAGGAACTCGAACTAGATCTAGCGAATGTCTCGTCAAATAAAATGATATATGTTGAATAATGACGATCATCAATGTGGGATGTGTATCATGAAATGAGTCAGTTAAATGTATGAACATAAGACTCACTTTAATAATCTTATCATTAAGATCCCGATTGATCCTTATTTTTTCAAAATTCATTTTTAATTCACTTTCAAGTACAGATTTTCATGAGATCTGCAACTTTTATCTATCTTTCAATCACATATTTTATCAATTTTTATCAAAATTTACTAAAATTTACTATCTATTTGTACGATTCACTTGATAATGACATATATATGAAAGTCCCAGAAGGACTTAAAATGCCAAAAACAAATAATACATACCCGAGAATCATGTTCTCAATTAAAATGCAAAATCAAACGAACTTTTTTCCAAGTCTCGGCCTCGGCTCGAGCAAAATCAAACGAACTTTTTTCCAGCCCGAACTGAGCTGAGCAGAAGCTCGGAAAGAATTTAAAAATTGTATAACTTATACGAGTTATAAATTAAATAAAAATTATAATTTATAAAATTGCATAATTTATACGAATTACAAATTAAATAAAAGTTACAACTTACAACCATCCTCTTTGTTCAGGCTTGGGACAAGAGTTAAAATTGTACACAAATAAAATATTTTGTGTACAAATTTTTTTAAAACAAATAAATTTAAAAATTACATATTTTTTGAAACAAATTATTTTAAAAACTTGCAACATTCTATAATTGGATCTGTTGCAACTCTTCGACCATTATGCTGTCAAAATATTCTTGAATGCGTAATTCCGCACATTTTCAATCTTTCAAGCATATTAAAGCCTCAAATATACTTTCTTTAGTCTTGAACATTCATCTGATAAAATTCGACCACTTAAACTGAATGCAGCCTCCAATGCTACTGTAGGCATCAGAGATGTTAGTAAATCACGTGCAATTTTTGATACAATTAGATATTGTCTTTCATTATACCTCCACCAATTTAGAAGACTAAATTCCTGTAATTCTTTTGAAGGCAACACACTACGAACATCCACGCACATATACCTAACTAACTCAGAGGGAATTTCAAGATTTGTATCTCCTACATTTATCACTCTAGACATTGATGAACTAGAACTAAATGAGAGAATACTTGTATTGCTTTTCAAATAATTTCATAAATCATCTGAATTTGTTGAAATATTTTTTGAAAAAGAACTTTGGAAAGTAGAACTACATTGACCTTCTTTTTCAGTATAATAATTATACATTTCACATAATATACATTCTATATGTACATGTGATAATTCCACATTCATGAAATTAGAAATCCCCTTTATAGTGGCTTTTATGCCAATCAAATTAAGTCGAGTGTCTATTTTTGAAATTAAAATAAATAAAGAAGACAACTCTTCCCAATATTTATAAAATTTTAACTCCACATAGTAGACTATGTCAAAAAAATGGCAAATTTTTGTATTTATGAAATATTTGTGAAATATAAAAAAAA
>NC_036249.1:21797875-21878942 GCF_002742605.1 Olea europaea var. sylvestris | reverse complement strand
CCCCCCCCCCCCCCCCCCCCCAGTTCCTCATTTTTCCCCAGAAATGATCACCTGATCAAAAATGAGTAATTTCCACTTAACACAGTAAAAAATTTCTACAGCCCCAATTAAAGTGAGAAATTCTCTTATACACTTAATAAAACGAAGTAGCAAATGGATTACAGCGCCGAAATAATTAAGTATAACTAAACAAATTTCCAAGCAATCAAACGTGAAATTCCAATTGTAACCTGGCCGGCGGCGACTCTGAGTAAGCCTCGTCGGACTCGGGAATCGATTTGCTCCGGAACCCTCATCTGGACCCTCATCAGTTCACCAACAGTCCCTGCTCTCTTCCTAACTGAGTTACCGATACCCTGACTCGCTGACTCGGAGTCCTCCCCGTTCTTCTTCTTCGATGAGGATTTCAGCCCCAGAGCCTTCTTGACCTTGCTCGCCGCAGATGACGTCAGCGACCTCTGAAGCGAAGGGGAAGACGACGATGTCATCGACTGTGACCTCTCGGTGGTCCTTTCAGAATTGGAGATGTAAGTGAGGGGTCTGCCGGCTCCAGCGCTCCGGCAGGCTCCAATTAGGACCTCGTAGGCTGTCTCCAGGAGCTCCGACGGGGTTAGGTGCAGACCCAACTCGCCAAAAGGGTTGGGTGGCTCACCCGCATCGTCAAAAGACTGTAAAAATCCAGTTTCAGTGTCATCGGAATTAGCCATGTATTCATTTTTGTTGGTACGAAGTTGTTTTGTCGCCATATCTCTGTTAAGATAAAATCAGTATAATACGAACAATTCTTAAGCTTGAAATTATCAAAATACAAGACAAGCCACCCGCGATTTCTGAGTTGCGGAGGCCATAGAAAAAGAGAGATAAAGTGTGTAGCAGAATAAGGAAAGGAAGGTGATGGGTTATATTCTTGCTTGACTTTTAAGGAATGAATGATTATTACAGGAGGGTGAGAGTAAAGGAGAAAAGTGAGTTGGATTGGGAATCTTAGTTGAGTTGGGAAACCGAGTCCAAAAAATTAATCAGTTGGGATATTTCTCCACGCCGCACGTACTAACGGTTCTTGAAGTGAGAATTTAATTCTATGTTTAATTTAGATAATTAAAAAAAACAAATTTTTAGTAAATTTGAATAAAAATTTATAGAACTTCCAGTTAAAAAATGATAAATTTTATTAAAAATCTAATTAAAATTAGTTAAAAATAATAAATTTTATTAAATATGATATTATTAATTTTAATTAGATTTTTAACACTACCAAATAGGGGTTTAGTTGTATTATTAGACTCCATTTTATAAAGATTTTGTGCAGTTAAAAGTTACTTTTAGAACTAAAAAGTTAATTTTGAAAATATTTTGATAACTTTTTAAAAATAATTTGTGTGGCTATAATAGTTTTTATAAAAAATTGACATGACATAATTTTTTTCAAGAAAACTCTTCAAAAATTAAAACAAAAGAAGAATCCTTGCTAAACGAACTCTTGATGTTTATTACTTTGAATGTTGGCCAACAATTGGCAAAAAGCTATTGGACTCCTAGGCCAATATAGGTCCAACTAATCAAAGGGAGGAAAGGGCAGAGTGATTTGATGAATGAACTCTTAGGAGGAACTCGAACTAGATCTAGTGAATGTCTCGTCAGATAAAATGATATATGTTTAAGAATGACGATCATCAATGTGGGATATGATGAAATGAGTCAGTTAAATGTATGAACATAAGACTCACTTTAATAATATTATCATTAAGATCCCGATTGATCCTTATTTTTTCAAAATTCATTTCTAATTTACTTTCAAGTACAAATTTTCATGAGATTTGCAACTTTTATCCACCTTTCAATCATATATTTTATCAGTTTTTATCAAAATTTACTAAAATTCTAATTTTTAAGAAACCAAACAAATGCTTAATGAGATAATATGATGATTATTTCTAATGAAAAGAAATAGCATTACTAGATAGAATGTTAACATATTACTACAAATTTAAGAATCTAACCTCTATTAATCACCAATCAAAGTACAATTGTGTTATTCATCATCATCGATGATCATCACCAACGATAGAGATCCATTGATTCATTATACATCGAGGTGGCAATGAGCCCTTAGCTTTTAGAATTAATCTTGTTGGACAGACTAATTGACACTTTGTCGACGGGATTTTGAAATTATCCTGTGTCAAAATGTTTATTAGAGGGAAAAGCAACATCACATGACGGCATCACGTGAGAAAGAGAAAAGGCTTGTGAGTTCAATTAGCTAAAAGTTAGACCAGTGAGTCAATTAGCCTATGAGTCAATGTTTTCCCCAAACATGTGAAGTAGTGATCTTCCATTACAGTCAATTTCGACACCGATTGTCGCCCACATTCCGGCCAAGAGAAGAGAAAGTCAGAACCCGATTGGAAAACACATTACCGTCAATTTTTCGCCAAAATGAAGTAGTGATCTTCCAGTTCCAATTTCGACGTCGATTGTCGCACACATTCAGGCCAACTTATTCAGAGGGAGATATATTAACTGAGGAGGAATCAAGATTCCTCACAGGTACCGAATTATTAACTTGTTTGGTTTCCAACACGTTGATATTGAAGAAAGTTTTCATGAATCTATATCCAAATAAAACTGAGATTATATTTGCAGATTGAAGAAATTTTTGTGAGGGACAATGCAAAGGGCATAACCATCTATTTTGGCTACTATATATTCCCATAGCTCAGCGAATTTTCATACTCTGGATATGAAAATGTGCTGCCATTCTCACTGCACCATGTAAATTTCAGTTCGAATTGTTTTGAAAATGTAATATAAATCACGGGCTGACTATTTCTTTGTTAACAGTTTGCAATTCGGATCAATGACAGTGAAACATTTGATTTTGTACATTAGTTTCTCGTGGAATGAGAAAAGGAATGCTTGTATATGTTACATCAAAATTATATCTTACACTCCTTTTGTTCTACAAAGATAGGAGGGTGATTATATTTACACCACATTTTTTCATTAATACAGCTCATTTTTACAACGCTGAAGGTTATTAACCTTTATTCATTATTGTTTTGCTATCAATGTGGTAGCTTATGGAGACTACTTATAAAAAGGGTTATGTAAGGGTTGGTTTTTGATATATTTGTTTGACCAATTTTAACCCACAAGAGCGTGATCAAAATACAATTCATATGTATGAAAATTTGGTCAGAGTTTAGGCATAATGATTACGCAAAACAAGGATTAAGAAGAAATAGAAATAGAAAATAATTTAAGGTGAGACGTTATCTCTTTCCTTAAAACAAATTGCCTCGCTTCGGTGCTTACGGTGAATGACGCCCAAGATACAATATATTCACAACTTGTGGTAGCAACACTTTAAACCACAAGAAATCGATGAACTTTTGACAGAATTTCCCCTCTGCAACGAAAATGCATGAAAATGCTATGGAATTAGAAATGAGAGAATTGCAAGAGAAGAATGAATACTCAATGCAATTGATGTACCCAAAATTATGTCCATAAGGTCCTATTTATAGATTTAGAAATGGTGCAAATGAAGTAGTGTGAGCCAAAACATGCATCTTTTCGAAAAGTTGCAACACTTCATTTCTTTCAACTTTGGTCCGCAATTTCTCATTCATCCGGAATGGGTTTCGAGATTTCAAATATACCACAACGATCTACTCGACAAGTAGAATAAGTTGGTCTATTTACTTTTGTAATTTGACCATCATATCAAGTTCGAATATTTGGTCGAAATTGACATGTAGTCACACCTTTTTCATTTTCCAATTTTTGATTAATTATTTGAACCAATTCCTATAGTAGCTATGTTCGAGACATGTATGATTTTGTTTGAAGAAGTGGAAACGACATTACAATACATTTGATTATTTTTGCTTCATCATTATTTGAAATACTTGTATTGTATACCGGACAATTGTCTAAAGCTAAAAAATATGCAATGCAATCCATTGACATTCAAATAGTTTACAGGCGAGTTCAAATAGATTATGTCATAATAATCCGACATATACAAAAGTTTATGTAATAAGCCTTTCGACTCGTAACTGAAAAAATCAACTTGACCCCTTCACTTGTGCATTCCACTCTGCGTTACTTTCTGCCTTGCATATCGTCACGTTCACCGAAATTCGAAGGTCTATTTGATTGTTGAGGTGAATGAAAGATTGGAACATGAATGAAATAATGTCAACTCTTTCGTTTGTCGCATCATTAACTTTGAAAGTGCTATCGCTTGAGAATTGACCGCTTGATTTTTCTTTCAAAACCCATTACCAAAAACTACAATTGTCACTATAACAAAGGTCATATAAAGCTAAAAAAAAATGCACGCGAACTCTTGTCATTGTAATTTTTGAATAATTTATTCAAAATTTCAACAATTTTGAAATGGAAGACGATATGAATAGAAACTGCAAAGATAAAAAATCCACAACATAAACAAACAAATACGCAGAAAAAGACAAGACAACAAAACCATCTCACTCTTATTATTGTTCAAACCCATAATGTTCATAGCTTAAGCTCCACCATCTCTTCTTGATTAAAAATTTTGTTCTCCATAAAAAAACACTTGCTGCACTCTTCTTAGAAAAATTCTAAAAAAAATCCATAATAATTCAAAACTGTAAAACTCAACCAAAATCTTGTTTTTCTCCTTGTTTAATTCACCAAAAGACACTTTATATAGATGAATTGGCACACACATACAGGGAAATCCTGGAAAATGGAAAATTTGATATTTCAACAAATGATTCTACAAAAAAAATCAAAACCATAAGTTTAAGCATCAAAGTAATGGTCTTCCTACCTGTGCAATCGGATGTCAAAAATTGCCATAAGTTAGCTTTTGGGTGAAGTGCAACTGGATATCAAAAATTGTCAAATGCCGAGGATAGTAGATGGAAGTGCTGCAGAAGAAGGGGCCAGCCATCGATTCACGTGCAGCCGAAGATGGTGAGTCATGGAGAGAGGTCTTGACTGTGTGCAAGTTCCTTTGGGTGAGATTAAAGATGTCAACGAGCCGAGCCGGCTCAAAATCCAAGTCTCGGCCTCGGCTCGAGCAAAATCAAACGAACTTTTTTCCAGCCCGAACTGAGCTGAGCAGAAGCTCGGAAAGAATTTAAAATTGTATAACTTATACGAGTTATAAATTAAATAAAAATTATAATTTATAAAATTGCATAATTTATACGAATTACAAATTAAATAAAAGTTACAACTTACAACCATCCTCTTTGTTCAGGCTTGGGACAATGTAAACAGAGTTAAAATTGTACACAAATAAAATATTTTGTGTACAAATTTTTTTAAAACAAATAAATTTAAAAATTACATATTTTTTGAAACAAATTATTTTAAAAACTTGCAACATTCTATAATTGGATCTGCTGCAACTCTTCAACCATTATGCTGTCAAAATATTCTTGAACGCGTAATTCCGCACATTTTCAATCTTTCAAGCATATTAAAGCCTCAAATATACTTTCTTTAGTCTTGAACATTCATCTGATAAAATTCGACCACTTAAACTGAATGCAGCCTCCAATGCTACTGTAGGCATCAGAGATGTTAGTAAATCACGTGCAATTTTTGATACAATTAGATATTGTCTTTCATTATACCTCCACCAATTTAGAAGACTAAATTCCTGTAATTCTTTTGAAGGCAACACACTACGAACATCCACGCACATATACCTAACTAACTCAGAGGGAATTTCAAGATTTGTATCTCCTACATTTATCACTCTAGACATTGATGAACTAGAACTAAATGAGAGAATACTTGTATTGCTTTTCAAATAATTTCATAAATCATCTGAATTTGTTGAAATATTTTTTGAAAAAGAACTTTGGAAAGTAGAACTACATTGACCTTCTTTTTCAGTATAATAATTATACATTTCACATAATATACATTCTATATGTACATGTGATAATTCCACATTCATGAAATTAGAAATCCCCTTTATAGTGGCTTTTATGCCAATCAAATTAAGTCGAGTGTCTATTTTTGAAATTAAAATAAATAAAGAAGACAACTCTTCCCAATATTTATAAAATTTTAACTCCACATAGTAGACTATGTCAAAAAAATGGCAAATTTTTGTATTTATGAAATATTTGTGAAATATAAAAAAAAACGTTATAAAACAAGTGAAAATGTAGGGTAATAAACTCCGCTACATCTTTTGTAGTATCGAAAAAAGATTTTAAAAATTTTTTCACGTGAAATGCAATAGGCCATTCACAATCTTCTAAAATATGTTCAGGTCCGTATGTATGTCTACCATTATAATATAATGAAATCATTTTATCGTAATTTTTTCACGAATGTAACATAAGATGTGTAAAGTTCCATTTATGTATTATATCAGTAGCGAATGATTTCTTTTGTAAGCTATACTCTGCATACAAACTGTTAAATGCTTGTTTTCTTGCTGATGACACAGTAATAAAATTTATTGCTTGTCTAATTTTATTTAAAGGAGAACTTATATGTTCTAATCTAACTTTTACAATCAAATTGATAATATGGCATACACAACATTAATAAAAAATAAAGTTCCAAATGTAGGGTTAAGATCATTAATAAATCTTTCGATAACATCTTTGTTCACACTAGTATTATCAAAAGTAAAACTTCAAACCATATTTTGTTGCTGTATTCCTGTATGATATCTTTTAAAATCATGCATATATTAGTGACATTATGAGGATATTCTACACATCTAAATGCAATAATCTTTTTATGTAAAAGTCACGGGTGATCAATACAATGAGCCGTAGCAGCAATATAACATTTTCTATTATCACCAGTCCACAAATCAGAGGTAAATGATATAACACTATTAAAAGTTTTTAAACCTGCAATAGCAATTTGTTTTCTTTTGTTATATATTTTTGTAGTATCCGAACGAAGAGTATTTCTACAATAAGAAGAATATCCAGTTTGGAGATAATTCTACACAAGTTGGGTAAAGTGTACTGAGTCTATTATCGTAAGCGGCATCTCTGCTGCAAACACGTATGCAGCCATTTTTTCAAGAAATCTTTCTTGTGAATATACGAAGATGGAAATAGTGGAACAAGAACCGTCAAACATTAGTTCGATTTGTTTCGGGTTGAGATCCACTGCTTTCTCTTTACAACTCCTTAATTTTTAAAACAAATAAATTTAAAAATTACATATTTTTTGAAACAAATTATTTTAAAAACTTGCAACATTCTATAATTGGATCTGCTGCAACTCTTCAACCATTATGCTGTCAAAATATTCTTGAACGCGTAATTCCGCACATTTTCAATCTTTCAAGCATATTAAAGCCTCAAATATACTTTCTTTAGTCTTGAACATTCATCTGATAAAATTCGACCACTTAAACTGAATGCAGCCTCCAATGCTACTGTAGGCATCAGAGATGTTAGTAAATCACGTGCAATTTTTGATACAATTAGATATTGTCTTTCATTATACCTCCACCAATTTAGAAGACTAAATTCCTGTAATTCTTTTGAAGGCAACACACTACGAACATCCACGCACATATACCTAACTAACTCAGAGGGAATTTCAAGATTTGTATCTCCTACATTTATCACTCTAGACATTGATGAACTAGAACTAAATGAGAGAATACTTGTATTGCTTTTCAAATAATTTCATAAATCATCTGAATTTGTTGAAATATTTTTTGAAAAAGAACTTTGGAAAGTAGAACTACATTGACCTTCTTTTTCAGTATAATAATTATACATTTTCACATAATATACATTCTATATGTACATGTGATAATTCCACATTCATGAAATTAGAAATCCCCTTTATAGTGGCTTTTATGCCAATCAAATTAAGTCGAGTGTCTATTTTTGAAATTAAAATAAATAAAGAAGACAACTCTTCCCAATATTTATAAAATTTTAACTCCACATAGTAGACTATGTCAAAAAAATGGCAAATTTTTGTATTTATGAAATATTTGTGAAATATAAAAAAAACGTTATAAAACAAGTGAAAATGTAGGGTAATAAACTCCGCTACATCTTTTGTAGTATCGAAAAAAGATTTTAAAAATTTTTTCACGTGAAATGCAATAGGCCATTCACAATCTTCTAAAATATGTTCAGGTCCGTATGTATGTCTACCATTATAATATAATGAAATTATTTTATCGTAATTTTTTTACGAATGTAACATAAGATGTGTAAAGTTCCATTTATGTATTATATCAGTAGCGAATGATTTCTTTTGTAAGCTATACTCTGCATACAAACTGTTAAATGCTTGTTTTCTTGCTGATGACACAGTAATAAAATTTATTGCTTGTCTAATTTTATTTAAAGGAGAACTTATATGTTCTAATCTAACTTTTACAATCAAATTGATAATATGGCATACACAACATTAATAAAAAATAAAGTTCCAAATGTAGGGTTAAGATCATTAATAAATCTTTCGATAACATCTTTGTTCACACTAGTATTATCAAAAGTAAAACTTCAAACCATATTTTGTTGCTGTATTCCTGTATGATATCTTTTAAAATCATGCATATATTAGTGACATTATGAGGATATTCTACACATCTAAATGCAATAATCTTTTTATGTAAAAGTCACGGGTGATCAATACAATGAGCCGTAGCAGCAATATAACATTTTCTATTATCACCAGTCCACAAATCAGAGGTAAATGATATAACACTATTAAAAGTTTTTAAACCTGCAATAGCAATTTGTTTTCTTTTGTTATATATTTTTGTAGTATCCGAACGAAGAGTATTTCTACAATAAGAAGAATATCCAGTTTGGAGATAATTCTACACAAGTTGGGTAAAGTGTACTGAGTCTATTATCGTAAGCGGCATCTCTGCTGCAAACACGTATGCAGCCATTTTTTCAAGAAATCTTTCTTGTGAATATACGAAGATGGAAATAGTGGAACAAGAACCGTCAAACATTAGTTCGATTTGTTTCGGGTTGAGATCCACTGCTTTCTCTTTACAACTCCTTAATATATGTCTATTCAAATATGTTGTACTCAAACCAGGCTTCCAACTAAATTCTTTACCACGGTAATTGCAACATACTTTTCCAAATATTTACTCTATTTTGAATACTAATTTTTTTACGTGTCATGTGTTGTCAATAATTCGAAAACTGCGTAATTCCGCACATTTTCAATCTTTCAAGCATATTAAAGCCTCAAATATACTTTCTTTAGTCTTGAACATTCATCTGATAAAATTCGACCACTTAAACTGAATGCAGCCTCCAATGCTACTGTAGGCATCAGAGATGTTAGTAAATCACGTGCAATTTTTGATACAATTAGATATTGTCTTTCATTATACCTCCACCAATTTAGAAGACTAAATTCCTGTAATTCTTTTGAAGGCAACACACTACGAACATCCACGCACATATACCTAACTAACTCAGAGGGAATTTCAAGATTTGTATCTCCTACATTTATCACTCTAGACATTGATGAACTAGAACTAAATGAGAGAATACTTGTATTGCTTTTCAAATAATTTCATAAATCATCTGAATTTGTTGAAATATTTTTTGAAAAAGAACTTTGGAAAGTAGAACTACATTGACCTTCTTTTTCAGTATAATAATTATACATTTCACATAATATACATTCTATATGTACATGTGATAATTCCACATTCATGAAATTAGAAATCCCCTTTATAAGTGCTTTTATAAGTAGAACTACATTGACCTTCTTTTTCAGTATAATAATTATACATTTTCACATAATATACATTCTATATGTACATGTGATAATTCCACATTCATGAAATTAGAAATCCCCTTTATAGTGGCTTTTATGCCAATCAAATTAAGTCGAGTGTCTATTTTTGAAATTAAAATAAATAAAGAAGACAACTCTTCCCAATATTTATAAAATTTTAACTCCACATAGTAGACTATGTCAAAAAAATGGCAAATTTTTGTATTTATGAAATATTTGTGAAATATAAAAAAAACGTTATAAAACAAGTGAAAATGTAGGGTAATAAACTCCGCTACATCTTTTGTAGTATCGAAAAAAGATTTTAAAAATTTTTTCACGTGAAATGCAATAGGCCATTCACAATCTTCTAAAATATGTTCAGGTCCGTATGTATGTCTACCATTATAATATAATGAAATTATTTTATCGTAATTTTTTTACGAATGTAACATAAGATGTGTAAAGTTCCATTTATGTATTATATCAGTAGCGAATGATTTCTTTTGTAAGCTATACTCTGCATACAAACTGTTAAATGCTTGTTTTCTTGCTGATGACACAGTAATAAAATTTATTGCTTGTCTAATTTTATTTAAAGGAGAACTTATATGTTCTAATCTAACTTTTACAATCAAATTGATAATATGGCATACACAACATTAATAAAAAATAAAGTTCCAAATGTAGGGTTAAGATCATTAATAAATCTTTCGATAACATCTTTGTTCACACTAGTATTATCAAAAGTAAAACTTCAAACCATATTTTGTTACTGTATTCCTGTATGATATCTTTTAAAATCATGTATATGTTAGTGGCATTATGAGAATATTTTACACATCTAAATGCAATAATCATTTTATGTAAAAGTCACGGGTGATCAATACAATGAGCCGTAGCAGCAATATAACATTTTCTATTATCACCAGTCCACAAATCAGAGGTAAATGATATAACACTATTAAAAGTTTTTAAACCTGCAATAGCAATTTGTTTTCTTTTGTTATATATTTTTGTAGTATCCGAACGAAGAGTATTTCTACAATAAGAAGAATATCCAGTTTGGAGATAATTCTACACAAGTTGGGTAAAGTGTACTGAGTCTATTATCGTAAGCGGCATCTCTGCTGCAAACACGTATGCAGCCATTTTTTCAAGAAATCTTTCTTGTGAATATACGAAGATGGAAATAGTGGAACAAGAACCGTCAAACATTAGTTCGATTTGTTTCGGGTTGAGATCCACTGCTTTCTCTTTACAACTCCTTAATATATGTCTATTCAAATATGTTGTACTCAAACCAGGCTTCCAACTAAATTCTTTACCACGGTAATTGCAACATACTTTTCCAAATATTTACTCTATTTTGAATACTAATTTTTTTACGTGTCATGTGTTGTCAATAATTCGAAAACTCTTTTCACAACCTTTTAATCTCGAGTACTTCTTCCGTTGTCAATAATTCGAAAACTCTTTTCACAACCTTTTAATCTCGAGTACTTCTTCCTCTTCAATATTCTCCAAATCAATCGGAACATTTTGAGATACATCGTAATCGGATGGAGTACTCGAACTACCCTTAAACCATTTATAACTAGTATAAAACAAAATACTAAATATTAAAGTGAAAGAAATCGAATATGAGAGCAAAAAAATTGAAGTTGAAACTTGAATCTATAACTCTGCAAGTCAAAATCAATTGAAACAAATTGATCTGAAACTTAAAAATTTACCTCGTATTTATAGTCAAAAAAATTTGCTTTTCCTCCAAATTTGAAATTCAAATTTGAATTTGAAAATTTCAATTTACGAGATTGCCTCGTAATTCGTATATTTGTATTGTAAAAATTAAAATGGTAGCTACTAGCTATACACTTCGTAAAAATTAAAATGGGAGCTATACAATTCGTAAATTGTGTAGCTAACGGCAACTTTATAGGTGCCTTAAGGCAATAGCTAGCTGTCTTTTTGACATTTCTTTTTTTAATTATTTTTTTAAATAGTTTCAACTCGGCTCGTCACGGGCCAAAAACACGAGCCGGTCCACGTGGCTCACCGAGCCACAACGTGTGTGTTGGTGGTGGGTGTAGAATTGGGGGAAAAAATAGAGAAGGACGTTCGGTCAGATTAATGAATAATTGGAAAGTTGTTTGCTTTTCATTTTATATATATATATATATATATATTTTAACCATTCTAAATCAAACTCACTTTCAACAAAAAATATCATTTTTTCATGCGACTCAATAACCTTTCCTTATTATTAAATATACCCTCTTAAAACAACTTTTTTTTTTAATCTCTCCCAAACAAATAAAAGACTTTTAACAATTTAGATTAAAAAAAATATTTATTTATTTATTTATTTATTTTTTGACTTTTTTTGGTTAGAAAAGTTTGGTACTGCTTTTTCTCGTGAGACCAGCTAGAATGAAATTAAACTAATGGAATTCAAAATGAAGTTGGTTATGTAAGGAATGACTTCACAAGCTCTATTGCTAAGATTACCAATTGGGAATTTATAATAAGCCAAGATGTTGAACACTCCACACGTCATACGTTGTCCACCGAATATATAGATATTTCATTGTACTTTGTTTCATAGTTATCCATAAAATTACACAGCATGTTGAGTAAGTGTTTGTGACAAAACAATTTGTTTGGAAATGTAGAATGACAGTCTAGGTCATCACAGAATGTTAAATTCCTCGACTCGACTCGACTCGACTCAGCATAATAGGTATAGCTTAAAATTTTGTGATTTGCATAAAAGAGGTTGATCACATAAGAAGGTTGATCTTTGTATGATCATGACTAGCCCAATGTTGAGCTCAAATGTTGAGTGGAACGCGATTGTGGAAGGTGATTGATCTATTCAATTCAAATTAAAATAAAATCTCAAAATATTTGAAGGCACTTTGTATCCACAAATTCAGAGTCATCCATAAGTGTTATCCATTTATCTACACTTATTTCTATCTATTTATAATTTAAACTGATTATAAATAATTCTCAAAAATGCTTTTCTATACTACCAAACGTGTCTTAATTGAACTTCCCATACGACAAAGTAATGGTTATGCTTAAGGAATTAACATTGAACTTTTCGCTTGGATGCCATTAGAAGTAATCTTCATTAACTGGTCTATAATTTGCCAAATAATCCATATTTTTACCTAACTTTTTTTATTTTGTTAGAGCTCACATTTGACCTAACTTTTTTAGTGAACAATATCAACAGTATGTGTGGCAAGTGATTTTCGGTGTCATCCACAAATTCAGACGTTCGGTCAGATTAATGAGTTTTTTGTATTTCAAAATATGTTTTTTAATTTTTTTTTAAATTATTGAAAATGCCCCTATAGGAGAAATTATAGCTCGTCGACTTATATGATAAAATCAGCGAGGGCCTGGTATCAAAATTTTATTTGTGGAAATTTCATCTCTACCTACTTTTCAAGATCAAAATTCTGAAATCACAGGGAAGGTTTCATTGTTCAAAAATAAGATATTTTAATTATTAAATATTATAATATAAATATTATACAACCCTAATTTATTTTTATTTTCACTTCTCTCTCTCTCTCTCTCTCTACGTCAGCTCGCCCCTCTCTCTTCCTCTCTCGTTTCATCATTTCAAATTCGACATCTAGCGATGGAGCTGCTCCGATCGATCGTCATCACAAGCACCCGTCGTCGTGCGGACAAGCGGTCGATGGCTCAATTGGTGTGCTGCTCGCCCCTCTCTCCTCCTCTCTCCTTTCATCAATTCAAATTCGACAGCCCGACGATGGAGCAGCTCCCGTCGTCACCGCAAGCGCCCGTCATCGTTGGTGGCTCAAATGGTTGCAATAGATCTACCGGTTCAGTTGACGCTCGTTGCCACTGTGCGGAGAGGTGAGGCAGCGACGTCGTTGTTGGAGTGGTGATTTGGACATTTTTTGTTGAATGTGGTGATTGTGGTGTCACTTGAGATAGTGGTTGTGATTTTTGGTACAGAAGATAGTGCTTTTGATTGTAGTGTTGATGGCGGTGGTGTTGGGGTTGGTGGTGATAGTGGTTACTACAGTTGCAAACCGGCGATTGTTTTATATTGTTTTGCAGTGGTTTGTAGTGATGGATTGCGGTGGTTGTGATGGTCGTGGTGGTTTAGTTGTTTTTGTGACAAATAATTAGACCCGTGACCTGAAAATTGTGATTATGATTTCAATTGTAACTCACAATTTGGGAGTCACAGTTGGTCGTGGCAGTGGTTGTGGTGGTTATGGCAGTGGTCGTAGCGATTTGGTTGATTTGTGACACACAATTGGATACGTGACCAAAAAATTGTGACTGTGAATCGTAAGTGTTGGTGGTGGTCACAAATTATTTGGTTAACTAAGATCATTAAATTGGTTTATCTGTGGCCAATAAATAATATGTGACCAATGAAAAATATAAATTGTGACTGAAAAATAATGTGTGACCTAAAAAATTGTTAATTTGTGACCGATAATTTGATAATTTATGACTGTATAATAAGTCGTGACTTGTAATATTTGTGATTTGTGACCAATAAATAAAAATTGTGACTTATAAATTTTTAGATTTGTGACCAATGAACAAATTGTGGCCTATAAAATTTTTAAATTGTAATCGTAAAATAATGTGAGATAAAATTTTTGATTTGTGACCAAAAAATAGTAAGTGACAAGTTAAATCGTTAATTTGAGATCAAAATATATAAATCTGTGACTTAAATATATTTAATAAAATAATTAATTAATTAATTAAATTATAAATAATTTTTAATAAAAATCCGATTTTTGAAATTTGAAACTCGTTTCCTTATTTTTGAAATGTATCATAATTAATCTCTTACTTATGAAATTTTCCCATTTTATTTTGAAGGACAAACTTAAAAAGACAACAGAATTGAGTTGGTAATGGGCACAATGCACATGTTCACCCTCTCTTTTTAATTTTATTTTTTTTTTCACTCTTTTTTTTTGGTTGCAATTTAAGATTAATTTAATTTCGCTCTCTTGTCTTAATCAAGTGATTACCCTTCTTGTACTCTTTGAAACCATAAAATATATTATTTGCACGTTGGAAAATTTGTAATATCATATCTTAAGATTATATTTTCAAAAATATAAATTTTTGAAAAAACTTTACACAATTCATAAACGTATTTATATCATTTAATATTTTTTTTACTACAGGTTTTTGATTGCATATATGTGTTTTTTACTTGTAGACGTTATGAAATTTATATTAAAACATGAACTACTAAGTAGATCGACTGGTCAATCTTTAATTTAGAAGTACATTGACCACCAAGCTGGGATTTGATTGATCGACCACCTAATTTCAATTATGGAATGTTGCTTAAATTTTTAGTTTGTAAGTGAAGTTGGGTAGTCAATGTTTTCGTGACATATCTATGATATGGTTAAATATACTCTCACTAAAATCCTAGTTATGACTTTCCTTACCTAACATCCTTGTAAAAATGATAATGTTACATTAAAGTACACATTAAGGGCATGTTTGGTATTGATTATGAAAATTGATTTTTTAACCATTAGCTTGAAATATGGGTTCCACCTGTGAGTGAAGGGGTCAAAAATAACGACTGATAATAATAAGTAATGGTTAAAAAATTAAGGGTGCGATTGATTTAGTTTTCCATTTTCCATTTTCGGTTTCAAAACGATTTTTAGTTTTCCCCGAAAATGGCGCGTTTTGGGCGTTTTCCGCGTTTTGGGAATTTATAACTGAAAACGCTCAAAGTAATAAAAAGTCATTTTGCGTTTTCAGTTATAAATTTTAACTCGTTTTCGAAAATGCATTTTCGAAAATGACAAACCAAACGCATTTTTCACGTTTTCGAAAACAGAAAACGGAAAATGGCTCGAAAACATCAAATCAACCACAACCTAATTTTTTGACTTGAAAAACTAGAACCAAACGGGGGCTAAATTCATTGGCATCATGCTTTCAAAACAAAAAACATGCATAGCTGTGGTTTTGAACCTTCATTCGTCTTTTAGATGAATGAGGATTTTTGCTTTCCAAAGGATGGCTTTATGCTATTGCAATGACTTTGATTTCTAATGGATGGTAAGGTTTTGTCCACACACTGCTAATTGGCTTTCATAAAAAAATGTTAATTGTGAAATAGCATCTCTTACGGTGATCATTTTAGTATTTATTAGACTTTAAATTACATATCTCATAACAATCCATTACACCTTCGAATAAATCAACTTTTCTCTTTATAAGGATGTGTGTCTCATAAATGACATGTTTTACAAATGAATTGACCAGACTTTTAATAAGAAAATTACTATGTGCAATGACAACTTCAATTGGATGAGTATCATATATCGTATTAACACCTCATTAAAGACTTGCCGACATTTCGAAAAAGCATTGTTATCAAATATGCTAATTGTAGGAATGTAATTTGGCAACTCAATTATGGAAATAAAATCCCCGTTAGCTTATTGTCCAAATAAGTTCAGCATCTTATTCTTTTATTCTCATCCCGTGTCGCATGACATGGTTGAGTCAATATTCGCGCACGTGTGCAACTTCTTGGATTGCATCATACTCTCTAGGTTAAACAAGATTTGTCCTCGAATCCTAGTTTCTTCGTGACAAAACCTCACCTTGTCACACTCATTTTAAGTCTAATATAAATGTCTTGATTTAAGTACTATTATTCTCACTTGGCATTTCCCATGCCACCAACTTGACAATAACATTATTTTCAATGGACCCAGCACAATTTTACGAACACTGCTAATTCCTTCCAAACTCACTACATAGCATCCACTTCCAATAATGGCAGCAAAATAAGTTAATTTATGGGCCACCGAACTAACAATATGTTGCAACCCACCATATGAAGCACCATTAATAAACCGACACACTGCTAATTGGCTATCATAAAAAATAGGTAGCGACAATGATGGCGGTTTTGACGGGCGATGATGTCGTCTTTGAGGTGTTTTTCGGGATGATGGTGGTGAGATGAGATTACGTCACGTGATTGTATTGGAGGTGGTCATGACACAATGCGTCACCTGAGCATAGTATATTGTGTAATATGTGTTATGAGCGTGTAACATGTATATCACATGAGTGTTACATGCGTTACAAAAATATAACAAGCTTGTCACACGTGTTACAAAAATGTGTAAGATTGTAATCTACGTATTTACATTTTCATGACACATGTTAAAAAAGTATAAAAAGTGTAAATTGAATTTTTGTAATTGAAATAACATTTTTAATAAGAAAAATATTGTAGTATTTGGAAATAATTAGTATTTTTATCCAATGGAAGTTACACTGCACCCATCTTTTAAAGGATACAATTCTAAAATCAGGTGATTAATATTAGCCCCTGTTTGACCCCCATTTTTTAGTAATGAAAATGGGAGGAATAGTGTTTTTTTTAAAAATGAGAGGTTGAAAAAAAAGGAAATTTTTTTGATTTACGTATAATATTATTTTATGAAAGATTGTGTGATTGAAAATAGGAGAGAGAAAAATAGAATATAATGGAATGTAATTTAATGAGAGCCAAACGGGAGCTTAATAATATTATTATAAATTAATTTATATACACAATACCTCTACCCTAATCATTCAAACCCTAGTCATTTTCTCAGTCATCTTTCTCTACTTTCTATCTTTCTATACCATCTCTCTACCCTCCCCTCACAAAAATGAACTCGCCATCGCTATCGTCATCGTCGCTAGAGAGTACTGCTATCAGATACCATCCTTCTCTATCCTCTTCATTGTGAACGCCACATCAACTGATGGAAGATGGTGGCGCTCATAGCATAGAGCTATGCAGAGTCAAGCGCAGTGATAGCAATGTGAAGAGGCTATGATATGCAGAGAAGAGGCAGAGTTCGCATGAATTCGTGCACGACGACATTGTCCCTCTTGTTTTTGTGGTTTTATTGTGATTGTTCTGTGTTATGCGATGGTGGTTCTGTGTTGTACGGTGCAATGGTGGTTTTGCAATTGGTGGTCAGGTTTTTGATTGTTGGGGATTAGAGAGGACTTTAAATGCTAAAGGTTAGAGGTGGTGGTGTTATCGAAGGTGGTGGTGGGTTGTGTTGATATCTGTATTGCTGGCGAAAGGGTTGTGTTAGTGGTGGTTGCACTATTAGGATATCTAGTGATGGTGGTGATTGTGGGATGTGACCAACTATTTGGTTAATCCGGGACCAATTATTTGATTATTTGTGAATAACTATTTAATTGTCACTTTAAAATTTGAGAACTTGTGATTTAAAAATAATCCTTCACCAATCAATTTGAAATTTTGTAATTGACAAATAATTGTGACCTAAAAGTTTATTGACTTGTGAACTATCAAAATTTTTATTGTGACCATAAAATAATTCGTGATCAATTAATTTGATAATATGTGATCAATAAATAACTTGTAACCTATAAGTACGCACATGTGATGTGACCATTAATTGTATAATTGTGATTTTAATATATTTTAATTAATTAATATTTGAATTTTGAATTTTGAAACTTAAAATCTGAAAATTAAATTATTAGTACTTAAAACCTAACTCGCGAAATTTTCCCTTTTGTCAATTGCACTCTAATTTTTTGTTTTGTTTTGTTTTTTTTTTTTTTTTTGAGGAAATTGCTTGAAATGTCAACTTTCACATGTTCATTTGCAAAAATGTCCACTTTCACAAATCCTTACAAAAATGTCCATTTTGAAATATTTTGGACCAAAAAACCCCTGTGAACAATTTATGGTCCCATACAAAGACAGGAAATGGACATTTTTGCAAAAATTTTATTGGCCAATAAATTTTTGACACATAACCTGTCATATTTATTTCAAAAGTGCACATGTCAAATCACACTTAATGCTATTTTTCTCATTAACATAGAAACGTCGAGAATTACATTTCAAATGTAGAGAATTGTCATGTTCGGAATGAAATGTCATTCTAGAGATTTAAAATGTCGAGAATATTTAATATTGTGATTTGACATGTGTGCTTTTAAAATATAAACGAGATTCAAATATCGAGAATGACATTTGAAATATCGAGAACATAATTTTAATGTAGCTTCTCATGGAAGCTACTTCTCGAAATCTGCAATAAATTGAAAAAATAAATAAATTACTTTTTTTTCATAAAGGGCATAATAAAGGGTGTTGATCCCAAAAAATGTTGCGAACAGATGTCGGTTCCACCTGCGCATACGTGGGCGAATGTCCAACACGCTAAGACAGGTGGACGTTCTAAAACGAGCGGTTCAAAGGGCGTGGGAGTAGCCCAACGACGCGGGACGGTGACGTTCGGAATTCGACGGATTGTTGGTGATCCGATTGTACAATAATTACCAACCGGTGTTCATAAATGTATATGTAAATGTGTATGAAATCGATTTATGTATTGCAAGTAAATCAGAGAGAGTTGAGTAAAGTGTAGTTCTTTATATTGATTCTTGCATTAGCATTTTGATGTTACACAAGGGAAGTATTTATAGTGATACATGTGAAATGAGAGCCCTTGGATGAGGTGGCACGTGGCCTCATATCTTTGATTCAAATATCTTATCCTATGCATGGGGCTTGACTTGTTAGCTTGCTGCGCATTTATTGCTTGTGCAGAGCCTCCATACTAGTGACAAGACTTGACATTTATGCTTATGACAAACGTTCCATCAATCATTCGAATAAGATCTTTGTGCAGACGATCTCTTGGGAGAAGTGACCATGGAGGATGCTCCCTTGTGGTTCGGAGGCTCCTGCATCAGCTTCGGGGCTTCGGCCATTTCATACAATATTTCCACTTGAGGGCTTCAGCTAACTTCAACCAGTTTCAGCATCATGGCTTCGGCTTATAGTCCTCAGCATGTGGACCTCGGTTATATTCACAGGCCTCGGTAAAAGGGCGCCTCGGCTAGTGGACTTCGGCTTGAAGGGCTTCAGCCATAGCCACCTCGACAATATATGCCACCTCGGCTGAGTGCCACGTGATTCGGCCTAAGTGGGCCATTGGCCCAAGTAGGTTGGCCAAGTATGAAAACACGCAACAATAGTCCCCCACGTCCAAGTATGGTCATTTATGTAATGCGTGGACTTTAATGAAGTAAAAATTGAAAGAATTTTTGAACCCCAAATAATAGTCCCCCAAGTTCAAGTATAGATATTTATATCATGGTTGGAGTTAGAGATCTGCTGCTGTAGGTGAATGATGAAGAGACCGAGGCTGTATTGAAGAGAAAGCCGAGTTGGTTGGGAAACCGAACCTGCGAGGCTTGTTGGCTGAATGTTGAAGAGGAAGCCGAGGTGGTTGGGAAACCGAACCTGCGATGCTTGATGGTTGAATGTTGAAGTTGAAGCTGAAGCCGAGGTGGTTGGGAAACCGAACCTGCGAGACTTGTTGGCTGAATGTTGAAGAGGAAGCCGAGGTGGTTGGGAAACCGAACTTGCGAGTCTTGATGGCTGAATGTTGAAGTTGAAGCCGAGGTGGTTGGGAAACCGAACCTGTGAGCCTTGTTGGCTGAATGTTGAAGAGGAAGCCGAGGTGGTTGGGAAACCGAACCTGCGAGGCTTGTTGGCTGAACGTTGAAGTTGTAGCCGAGGTGGTTTGGGAAACCGAACCTGCGAGGCTTGTTGGCTGAATGTTGAAGAGGAAGCCGAGGTGGTTGGGAAACCGAACCTGCGAGGCTTGTTGGCTGAATGTTGAAAAGGAAGTCGAGGCTCAATGGTAATGATTGTGCGTCGATAGCTGTGCCAATGATTTGATATTTTGTGCTTGTTTTAGAGGAAAAGTGGCTGACCCGTTACAACTTCTAAGGCGCCTGTTGCCGTCGAATTAAAAACACAATTATGAGGACAGCGGGAGGTTCTAAAAGCAGACGCCTTGGATGGGGTGCGTGGGAGGCACGCTTGAATCTGAGGCGTAGGTTTGAAAAATCGTTTGAATTCAACGCCTCGGATTTGATCTACAATGGAGGGTTCAAATTGACTGAGCTTCGATCTGACAGCTGGGGTTCGTCCTGGACCTCTATAAAAGGTGAGAAAATTCCATTTTTCAGGACTTTTGAACATTTGCAATCTGATTCTCTTTGAAATCTTGAACTTTCCGGCGTCAAGGTTGTTTGTTCTTTCATTTCCGGCCTATCTCCGTTCGCGTAGTTCCTTCCTTAGGTATTATTCTTAGAAGAGCCCTTTTTTCTGTGTTAATACTGTGAAATGGAGTTCACCTCAGGTAGGGCGCTGGTGAGAGTAGCTTCATTAGATTATGGGGTTAGTCACAGGGGGGATTCCGAGGTTGATAGTTACACCATGATCGAGGAGCCAGTAGATTATACCGAAGAGTGGGGGGCGCCTAGGGTGCCTTCAAGTATGACGTGAAAGAGGTTGGGGGAGATCAGAGAGAGAGACAGTGTCCCCCACACTATAAAAATGTTAGTTCCCGAGCCGAACGAGTGGGCCTGCTACCTGAGGCCCGGTTGTGTGGCAGTCAGTGAATACCTATTTAAGGCAGGTATGCGTCTTCCTCTGCACCCCTTCTTTAGGTCGGTGCTAAGGAATTTCATGTTGTCGCCGACCCAAGTTCTGTCAAATGGGTGGAGCCAGCTGGTCGGCTCGTACTTCCTATAGAATGAGGTGTAACTTGGAGAGGACATGCCTCTCCATGTATTCATGACCCTTTTCCAGCCCCGGGTCATAGGGAAGGAGTCCAGGGGGTGGTATTACCTTACACCTTGGGGGGCTCACGTACCCTTTGTGGTGGGACTGCCTTCCTCCATCAAAGGGTGGAAGGAGTCCTGGTTCTGGGTGCGAGGAAAGTGGCAGGCAGTGGAGGGGGACAAGGCCCTTTCTTGCACAGTACCGACCCAGTACTACGAAGTTAGTGAGTCTCCCAACCCCTGCTTGTACTTCTGAATTGAACACTTAAACTTTTCTAACTGTTGGGGCGTCCATTGCAGATAGTAGTACGAGGTTCAAGCTCAGCAGGTAAGAGTTCGAGGTGATAGAGGACATCTACAAGAGACCTCTGAAGCTCCGCCACTTTGACCACCTGATCGACAGGAGTGGCTACTTCCTGGATTTTGGACTGATGGCTTCCAGAGGTACGAAGCTCCCACGGTTGTAAATTTTCTTGCTCTTTTGTTTTGATATTGATGTGCTGACCTGACGTGCTATGCAGATAAATTCAAGAGGAGGGAGTATCCAGCTCCGAACATGGCTACTATTCTGAAGGCCACATCCACTATCAAGGCGAGGCCCCTGAAACTGGGGTCCAGTGGGGCCAAGGAGGTCCGAGGCAGGGTGGAACGCCTTTCCAAGGATAGCACTCCAAAGGCTTCCGAAGAGGGGACTCCTCAGAGGCAAGAGAAGCAAAAAAAGCCTCGGGGGAAAGAGAAAGTCCCTGAGGAGGCGAAGAGAAGGAAGCTGGTACACGTCACCAACTCGTAAAGGAAATTTGGGACATCCGTGTCCTACGAGGCTAAATCAACTGGCGAGCCGAAGCTGCTCGCATCCGTCTCCAAAGTCATTACGATAGAAATGGTTAGAGAGGCCGAGGCTGAGGAGGCAAGAGAAGAGGTTGCGAGGAGAGCCGCCGAGGCTGCTGAGGAGGAGGCAGTGAAACAGAAGCCTCTTCGAGAGAAGGGCAAGTCTCCAAACTTCCTAGCTGGTAGGGAGGAGACCTTGGCCCCAGCTTTGGTGGAGGCTCTGTCCCAGGAGATTCGGAGCGCTACTGAGAGCTTCTACCGGTTCTGGACTGATAGGTGGCAACTGCATGCCTCGTCCTGCGATGCGACTGACCTGACGAGGGCCTTGGTGAGCCAAAGCGTCAGAACCTTTAGCCTCGCACTTGAATGCAGGGAGGCCCTGAGTGATTTTCAGACAAGGACCCAGTCTTCGAAGGAGAAGATGGCCTTCCTCGCAGAGGAGTTGAAGGCAGCTAGGGCCGAGGCAGAAGAAGCTAGGGCCCAAAAACTTGAAGAATTGGCCAAGCTGGAGTCTGCCTTGGCTCAGATTGAGGCCTTGAAAAAGGAAGTGTATGAGTCACAGTGCGAGGTGGCCTCCCTGACAAAGAAGGTGGAGGTCTCCAATGAGCACCAGAAAGTGACCGCCGAGGCCCTGGAGAAGACAAATGCCCACTTGGCGTCATCCCAAGAGGCTTACCAGTTCATTGAGGGCCAAATCAAGTGGTATGTGGATGATGCCTCCCACGCAAGAGAGGAGGCCCAACAGGCGAGGGAGGAGGCGGTGTAGGAGTATGTCGCCAACTTTCATAATACAGAGGAGTGTAAGAGTTTCGGTGCTTACTGGAGAAACTTTGCCTATGCTGAGGTGATGGAGCGGGCAGAGGAACTGTATCCCAATTTGGATCTGACTCAACTTAGGTCTGAATTAGTGGACGAGGTACCTCAGACCCCTGCTAAGGAGGTACAGGGTGATGAAGCAGCTGAGGTAGAGGAGACAAATGCCGATGCTCAAGCTGTCGAAGCCCCAAGTACTGAGGCACCTCCGCCATCTACCCAGGCTTAGATTAGTTTTCGTTTCAGTCTTTTGAATGTAATGGCCTGAGGCCGACCTTTGTAATCTTTATTGAAGATCAATATGATGCCTTTTTATTCGTTGTTGTTTCTTTATCCAAGTGTACGCGCCTTGTTAAGCAAATGAACTTAAAAGTTGACAGAAGTACTAACTAAATAACTTTAACTTGGTACCTTAACTTCAATCACTTTAAACAACTGGATTGAACGACTGCATGAGCCTCGGACTTAAGCAAATGAACTTTACTTAAGCATAATAACTGTATGGACCTCGGACTTAAGCAAATGACTTTACTTAAGCATAATAACTGTATGGGCCTCGGACTTAAGCGAGCCTCGGATTTAAGCAAATGAACTTTATTTAAGCATAACTGTATGGGCCTCGAAATGCACGTGATGTGGCTTCTTCCATTGGCGTTCAGCCTAGCCAAAGGGAGGCATGTGCTAGTACCTCGGAGTTCAAGCGAGGTGGCCCAGAGGTGGGATGCGAGCCTCTCCTTCGAGGTGACAACGCATCCCAGACATGGTGGATGGTGCAGCCATGCTGAGGCTTCTCCCCTTGGCGTTCAGCCAGGCCAAAGGGAGGCATGTGCTAGCGCCTCGGAGTTTAAGCGAGGTGGCCCAGAGGTGGGACGCGAGCCTCTCCTCCGAGGTGTCGAGGTAGTACAACGTTAATTTAATCACTGAATTTTATTGAACCATAGAAATGTTACAAAGGCTGGGAAAGGTCATCTAGCAAGATAATACATTTAGTGGTAATAGATTCTGAGGTGTTCAATGTTCCATGGACAGGGTTGTGCCTTGTCGTTCATGTCTTCAATCCGGTAAGTCCCAGGTCGAACCTCTTCTCTGATTTTGTATGGATCTTCCCAGTTCAGGCCTAGGGAACCAGAATCAGGTTCTTTTGAGGACAGGAAGACCCTCCTGAGTACAAGGTTGTTGATTCGGAATGACCTCTTCTTGACTTTCGAGTTGAAGTACCTTGTCATCTTTTTCTCTGATATGTGCCGAGCTTCAATTGGGAGTCATCTCTTCTTTCTTCGATGAAGTCGAGGTCGAACCTCCGAAGCTTATCGTTGGTTATCTCGCTGAAGTGCAGACGTCTTGGGGATGGAAGTCCGACCTCCATGGGGCTCATCGCCTCAGTTCCATATGCCATAAGGAAGTGCGTTTCCCCTGTTGGGGTCCTGGTGTTGGTTCGGATCGCCCAAAGGACTTGGGGCAGCTCATCAACCCAGGCCCCTTTTGATACATCAAGCTTCCTTTTCAGGACGTGCTTGATTATCTTGTTCACGGCCTCAACTTGGCCATTTGCTTGTGGGTGGTGAGGTATGGAGAAGTGCTTCTTTATGCCGAGCTCTTCGTATAATTCTCTAACCTTCTTGTTGTTAAACTGTCTGTCATTGTCTGAGACAATTGAGTGGGGAATTTCGAACCGGCAAATAATATTTTTCCATAAGAACTTGGAGGTGTTGGCTTCGGTGATTTTTGCTAGTGGTTCAGCTTCGACCCACTTTGTGAAGTAATCAATGGCTACAATTGCAAAACTTACACCTCCTCTACCTTTAGGTAGAGGACCTATGAGGTTCACACTCCATTTTGAGAAAGGTCAGTTGGAGACGGCGGTCAAATCCTGCGATGGTTGTCTTTGCACAGGAGAGAAGCGCTGGCATTTATCGCATTTTCGTACAAGTTCGGGGGCGTCCCGCTTTAGGGTAGGCCAGTAGTACCCCTGCCTCAATATTTTTTGTGCCAGAGATAGACCTCCGGAGTGGTTGCTGCACACGCCCTCGTGGACTTCTCTTAATATGAAAGTAGCCTCTTCTCCTCCGACGCACTGTAAAAGTGGAGAGGAGAAGCTCCTCTTGTAGAGAATGTCATCAATGAAGTGGAAGTGGGCTGACCTCCTCCTTAGCTTGTAAGCCTCATTCTTGTTAGTGGACAGTACTTGGTCTTTGAGGTATGCTATGATTGGTTGCATCCAAGTGGGAGTTCCAGCGACCCACATTACAGTAGGGGCCTTGATCGAAGGCAGCATGAGGTGCTCAATAGGTACTACTGTGGGTAGCTCTGAGTCCTTGCTACTAGCCAGCTTCGAGAGTGCATCTGCATGCGCATTTTCGATGCGGGGGATCTGGATCAACTCAAACTTTTTGAAGGATGGGATGAGGTTCATCACCATTTTCAGATAGGATGCCATCGTTTTGTCTTTGGCTAAGAAGTTACCATTGACTTGGCTAACAACCAGCTGGGAGTCACTACTGATGAGTAGCCTCTTTACTTACATTTCTGTGGTCAGCCTGAGGCCCGTAAGAAGTGCCTCATATTCTGCTGCATTATTGGTAGCTTTGAATCTAAACCTCACCGTCGAAGTGAGTTTGTGACCTTCGGGGCTGATGAGGACAACCCTGGCACCTGAGCCGACATCCCCAGCTGACCCATCGACGAAGAGGTTCCATGTGGGGGGCTCGGCGGGTTCCATGATTTCATCCACCTCGGGTCGATTGGAGAATTCAGCCATAAAGTCAGCCAAAGCTTGCCCTTTGATGGCTGTCCTAGCCTTGAACACGAGGTCAAATTCACTTAGTTTCACTGCCCATTTCAATAACCTTCCTGAGGCATCGGGCTTTTGGAGTACCTACCTCAGGGAAAAGTTCGTCAGGATATGGATGATGTGAGCTTGGAAGTAGGGTCTCAATTTCCTAGAGGCCGTGATCAAGGCCAAAGCGAGCTTCTCCATATCGGTGTAACGGATTTCTAGCAATAGGAGCACTTTACTTATGTAATATACGGGGAGTTGGGTGGACCCTTCTTCCCTTATCAGAACCGAGCTGATGGCCTCATTGAAGACGACCAAATATAGTTGTAGGATATCATCGGGCTTTGGTTTGGAGAGGAAGGGGGCCTGCCCCAGGTGCCTTTTCAGGTATTGGAAGGCCTCTTCACATTTCTCAGTCCACTGAAATTTCTTCCCAGCCTTCAGCACCTTGAAAAATGGGAGGCATTTCTCCGAAGCGACTAAGTGTGGCCACTCGTCCGGTAAGACTTTGCACCTCCTTTGGGTTTTGGGGGGACCTCATCTTGCATAGAGCCTCAATCTTCTTGGGGTTGGCCTCAATCCCTCGTTGCTTGACTATGTACCCCAAGAACTTGCCGGAGGCTACCCCAAAGGCGCACTTGAGGGGGTTGAGCCTCATCCTATACCTTCTTAGGATTTGGAAAGTGTTGTTGAGGTGTGTTATGTGGTCCTCCGCCTCCAAACTTTTTACTAGCATGTCGTCCGCGTAAACCTCCATTGTTTTGCCAATGAGGTCCATAAACATCTTGTTTACAAATCTTTGGTAGGTTGCTCCAGCGTTTTTGAACCCAAAGGGTATCATTCCATAACAATAGAGGCCTCGGTCCGTGATGAAAGAGGTGTGCTTTTCATTGGCCGAGTGCATGGGGATTTGGTTGTAGCCGGAGTACGCGTCCATGAAGCTCAACAACTCGTGCCTAGTCGTGGAGTCTACTAGTTGGTCAATCCTTTGGAGTAGAAAGCTATCTTTCGGGCAAGCTCTATTGAGGTTGGTGAAGTTGATGCATACCCTCCACTTGTCGTTGTGTTTCTTTACCAAAACCAGGTCGGAGACCCACTTCGGGTAGGTTGCCTCCCTGATAAAGCCATTTTGGATGAGCTTCTGAACTTCTTCTTTTAGGGCCTCATACCTCTCAGGATTGAGAGCTCCTTTTTGTCTATGCGGGGCAACCTTAGGATCGATTTTCAGGTGGTGGCAGCTGACCTTGGGGTCTATGCCTACCATGTCCTCATGCTTCCAGGCAAAGACATCAAGATTTTTGCTCAGGAAATCTTTAATCTCTGCCTTCAGAGTGTTGGATAAGCATTTGCCTACCTTCAGCACCTTTGATGGGTCATGGAGGTCTACCGAGAAGCTCTCAAGTTCCTCTACTAGGGATGCTTGAGACTCGTGTTCCATTATGCGGGGGTCAATCTCATCAATGACCAGCACCTCCGGATTAGGTGGTGCATCGATCATATCAACGTCTTCTTGTTCTGTGGGAGCATCACCTGGGACATCAGCCATGACCACATCAGCTATGATTACATGGACGTCCCAGGGCTCTACCTTCTTGATGGAGCTTAGATAGCACTCTCTGGAGCCTTTTTGGTCGCCTCTCACCGTTGCCACCCCATTTTCTGTCGGAAATTTCATGCATAGGTGGTGGATGGAGGTAACTGCTCCCAATTCCTTTAGGACTGGTTTGTCCAACACTCCATGGTAAGCTGACCGGCTGTCGACAATAAGAAACTCCATGAAGTTCATCGTTGTTTGTGGGGATTCTCCCATCTCCACTGCAAGTGTTATCTTTCCCCTCGGAGTGATGCTATCTCCGGTAAATCCGTACAATGGAGTGGTGGTGGGCGTCAACTGATGATCCAATATCATCTTGTCAAAGGCGGATTCGAATAGAATGTTGACAGAGCTGTCGTTGTCAACTAACATTCGTTTGAGCCCATTCCGAGCTATGACAGCCCTCACCAAAAGTGCATCGCAATGGGAGTAATGAACTCCTTTGGCGTCTTCCTGGGTGAAGACAATGGGTGGAACTTGGTTTTTTCGGGAGCTACTATCCACAATGTAGCTTGTCAAAGGGGGGTATTTAGCCTCCCGAGCGTAATTTCTTTTGGCGTTTCGTGTTTCACCGTCAAGATACGAGCCTCCAAATATGGTATCTACCTCGTGGATAGGGGCCTCATCTTGAGCTTGCCGATTTCTTCGATGCCTACGCCCTTCTCTAGGTCTCTCTGCATCATGTTTCCTTCATCATGGGGATACATCCCTTTGACGGGGAGTGGCCTCCTCACGCCCACGTCGGTTGTCGTGCCTGGGCGGGGGCCTGTTTACCTGGGGCAAATCATGTCTGTCTCTAGAGGGTTCCTACCAGGAGCGGTGTGCATAGTCTCTGCAATCCGCTGTGTCATGCCCGTAGGACCTATGGTGCACACAGTATCCTAGGGGTTCGAATTTGACCTATTTCTAGGTCCTGAACCTCGGCCTCTCCCTTTCCCCCGACGGGGTCCCTGCTGGGCCTCCATCTGATGGGGGTCAGTAATCGGGTTAACATCTTCATATGCCAAGGTTGGAATCGCATTCAAAGTGGTGGTGGCAAGTGCTTGGCCAGAGTTCTCATTTCCGGTCTGGCTCATTTGGTAGCCCATCAGGTGGGAGGTCGGGCCTCTACCGCGTTGTCTTTGAGGAGGTAGGAGGCCTTTACTTGCCCTGTTCCTATGCTCAATCAATTCTTCATTGATAATCTCCCTTCTCATCATTTCGAGTAGGACGTCATAGGTGGTGGGGTCTTGATTCTGCACGTCCCTCCAAAATAGGGTATTCATGTTAAGACCTCCCCTCAATGCGGATAGTACCTCTCAGTCAGTGACTTGTATGTAGTACGTCATCTCATCGGTGAAGCGTGATAAGAAGCTCTTTAGGGACTCCCCATGTGCTTGTCTCATGTCTTGGAGACGTTGGATGGGGGTCTCTCCTTCTTTGCTCACCGCGAATCTCTTCAAGAATGTTGTCTTGAACTCGAGCTAGCTTCTAATGCTCCCAGGTGGCAATCTGCTATATCAAATTTCAACCGCTCCACTACGTGTTAAATGGAAGGCTCTGCACTTCACGGCTGGGGTGGCGTCCCTTAGGCTCATGTGAGTTTTATAAGCATTCAGATGCTTCTCCGGGTCGCCTCTTTCGTCATACTTTGGTATTTTTGGCATACTATAGTGGCTCGGGACCTGGGCATTCCTTAGTTTCCTTAAGAATGGTAGATTCTCATCATCATCGTCCAAGTCGTAGGACCTCTGCTATTTATCAGAGTCGTACTCATCAGCCTCATACCCTGGTTGTTGGTGAGAGGTTTCGGGGCGGTCCCTAGCCTCTTCCTCCCTCCTCTACTGCCTATTTCTAGGCGAAGCAACACGGGGGGCATTTTCATGCCTTCTCTCCAGCTGCTGGGGCATTGTAGGTGGAGGAGGTGGCCTTGTCCAAGGCTGTTGAGCCTGCTGTTGCCTGAACCTCGGTTCGGCGGGGCTGATTCTGTCAAAAACACTTCCTGCTCTCCTATGTCTTGGATCTTGCTCATAAGGAGGTGGAAAATTATCATGGTTCATTTGGACCTCGGTGGGTCGGCCAGAAGCGTAGTTGGAAGAAACATCAACTTCCACTTCCCTTTCAAATGGGCTTCCACCTCGGCCATAGTCTAGCAAGGCAGCTCTATGACTTTGAACTTCATCATCTTGCTGGTAGTGCCCTTGGGGGCGTATGGAGGAATGGGGAAGCCTCCCTGGCCCTGCATTTGGGTATAAGTTCCCTCATAGCCAAGTTTTGGCTAGCAATATCCCTCATATTGGCTGCCATGACGGTCATTTCTCTTGATAGTCGTGCCGTCGCACGCATCCCACCTCTTCTTTGGTGGTGGTGGAGTCTCTACCGAGCTGCTGGGGCAGTGGGTTGAGGAGGCACGTTCGTGTTTTCTCTTACCCTCCTGGGAGGAGTATCTTCATTGGAGCTCATTTTCTTTTGTCAAACTTCAGATTTTGCTAAGTAATGAGGCTTTCCTGTTCTTTTTCAAGAACAAATCCTTTTTAAATGGGGGTTGCCTAAATATTTTTTCAGTAAGCTTTTACCATAAGGTTGCTCGTGGTTATGGTATGATTTCCCACAGATGGTGCCAATCTGTTGACCCTAAAAAGTGTTGCCAACAGATGCCGGTCACCGTCCCGCGTCGTTGGGCTACTCCCACGCCCTTTGAACCGCTCGTTTTAGACCGTCCACGTGTCTTAGCGTGTTGGACATTCACCCACGTGTGCGCGGATGGGACCGACATCTGTTGGCAACATTTTTTGGGGCTAACAAAGAGCATAATAGACAATTTAGTGCTAAATTTAAAAAGTTGACATTTTTCAATTGACATCTATAAGATTAGACATTTTTGAAAATACCTATTTTTTCTTTTATTCTGACAGATAGACTAATATTTCATGGCTGGTTTAGTATTGTATGGCCCATACATATTAGTTGGGCTTCAGGTTTTGTAAAAGGGAAAATTACATAAAACCAAGTACTTAAACTTTCAAATTCATAATTGAGGGGTAAAGAAACTTTATGCAAAAATCAGGTACCCACTACAAAACCTAAATTCTCCATCCCCATCTCTAATATCTCCTCCCAGTTTTCTCATCTCTCAACAGTCGGCGCCTCTCTCCTCTCTCAACAGTCGGCGCCTCCCTTCTCTCTCAACAGTCCCATCGCCTCCGTGGAAGAGAATCTCCGACGCGACGGTGTTACCATCGGACTTGAACCACGCCTCTCTATTTCGATCGGTCAGGCGCGATTCTTCCTATATTGACCCATCTTTCCTACCCATCCTTCTCTATTTCCGCCGGTTGATTGGCACCTTGCAGTGCCACCACATGATGCAGCACATCTTGTAGCGACATACTGCGAAGCGATGGCAAGGGGTGTAAGCGCCACTTCACCGCTCACAACGGCTACGGCGACGACAAGGGGTTTGTGATCTGTTGTCGAGAACTTTGATTACTCCAGAACCATGGCCATTTGTGATCTGCAGCCGTGATCGACGTGGTTGGTTTGTGATATGTCGAAGATGTGGTGTATTGTCTTGTGTGTTGGTTATGGTCCTGGTGGTTATGATCGTTTTCGGCTGTGGTCGTGTTGGTGGTGGAGATGTTGGTTATGTGTTGTTGGTGTGTTTGGTGGTGGTGGAGATGTTCTTGTGGTTTCTGCGGCAATGGAAGTGTTCCTGTTGGCAGTGGTGATGTGGGTGGTGTTTGTGAGGTGTGGGTTGGTATTGTTGGTGTGTTTGGTGGTGGCAGTCGTGGTGGTTCCAGGCAACGGAGGTGGTTGGTGGTGGCTGCAGTTGTTCTAATTTTTGTTGGTATTTGATTTGATATGGTGGTGATGACGACGATGGTAATGGGTGAGGGTGGTGATTTTATTGGTGCTAGTGGTGGTGCTGCTGTTGTTGTGGTGGTGGATGCGATGGTGGTGTCGGGTGAGGGTGGATCGGGATTGGGTGTTGGATGTCTGTGACCAACTATTTGGTCCCCTCTGTGACTATGATCGTAAATTATAACCTTAAAATTCGATCATTCATGACTAAAAAGTAACTGTGACCATCAAATTTGAAAATATCTGACACGTGATCTATAATTTTTTGAATTTGTGACCATTTGTAACCTAGAATATTTTGATCCGTGACATCGAAATAATCTGTGACGTATCAAAATTTTGATTTGTGACCTCGAAAAAATTTGTGACCAATTAATTTGATGACATGTGACCAATAAATAAATATGTGACTTATAATTGTGAATCTGTGATCATTAATCGTATAACTGTGACTTTATCATCATTATTTAATAAATATTTTTAATTAATCTGTTAAAACCTGATCTTTGCATTAATGAAACATGTAACCTGAATTTTGTATTCTGCATAGTTAAATTTTGATTTGCGAACTCTTCCCTTTGTAAAATGGGCTTTGAGATGTTGAATGAAATGGGCCTTAATACCAAGTCTTGGGCTCATTAGCCGATAGATGAGCAAAATACAAGTCCAATCATCGGTTTTTCTAGGCAAAGTGCAAACTGAAATACCTCATTTATAATCAAAATTATTTACTTATATTTGTATCTTTAACTAACTTTCAAACCTAATTTATATGCTTATTACAAAATGATACGTGTAATTTTCTGATTGGGACACAAATTGTTCATATAGACAAATAGAAACATAAAAATTAGGTACGAAAGACATATTTTTCATAGTTTATGCATACACGCATAAATTAATGTTTTAATATGGTAAGACGATCAAGAGTATTTACTTGTCAATTTTAACATTATGTAAAATGCAACACAATTACAAATTGCTGTTCTATTTAGGCATTGATCAACTTACATCAACAATTCTCAACGAGGAGAATGAATTTATAAGTAACTTGTCTTGGCGCTATAAAAAGAGGATGTACGTACCACCTTTGTCGATTATAGAAATTTTATGGCACTAGATAATGTTAAAAAATGAATTTTTCTAAATATCGTACAAATTCACGCATAAAAATTGATATACAGTGTTTATAACTACCATTTTAAATTAACTTAGAATCTATTTGACGTGGTTGTTTTTACTTTTACTTCTTATAAAAGTACTTTTTAAAAAAGCTAACATAGACTAGCATTATTTAAAAACTCTGCTAACCAGATAAAATATTTTCAAAAAATTATTCGCATCTATTCAAAAGGACTTTCTTGCAAAAAAAAATTCCGTTAAATGAATCGTTAACTTCATACTAGATATTATATGGAGATTAATCATGAAAACGAGCAGACAATTTTTTTTTTATTTTTTATTTTTTAAATGTCTTAGATTCTTAAAACGTGGTAAATCTAACATGGACCCTTGCGCCCCTCACCACCACAATCATATCCACCGCCCCACTCACCCAAGAATATACATACACTAAGTTTGTATGTATTGTTAGAAGAATAACTACTCAAACAGAGACATTTGGTGACAGGTGTCGTGTGACAACATGTGCATCTTTCTTTCTTTTTTTCAAACTATCCAATAAATATTTGACACGTGTCCTCTATTTTTAAATTCTGTCAATGATCTCATTTGTGTAGCAAGATTGTTGTTCGAAAGGTCAGTCATCACTTCCACATTATTATTAGCAATTCAAATGTTTAAAAGGAGATGTGACTGCATGAAGCCAATTTTAACCTTTAAAACTATTATAATATATTATATGTATATCGGCAGAAAATATCCTTTAACTCGTAGATACAAGATCGTTACAAGACCATCAAGATTCTTATTTCTTCTTAGTATTTTATTGTATCACTCTAATTTGATTACATGAACATGTGTTATTTGATTCTACTCATGAATAGGTCACTTGTGAACTCTTACATGACTTCTACGTACTTCTTGAGAAGGTTACTTTAATTGATATTTGGAAACTAATTTTTTCTTTTATTAAAGAGCTTCATCTTCTAACTAAAATCATTTTTATAAAATTAATCAAACGGGTCCAAAATCATCTTTCAGATCACACACACATGAATGATTAACCTTGTCACTAATTTGAGACATGGATCCTCAAATTGTCCACTCAGACTTGAGACCACTTAAATTCTACTAGAAAAATTAGACTACTCCACTAATTAAAATAGATTTTGAAAATAGGAACACCAATGTCCCACTTGTCATAGTCTAAGACGTGGCATGTATTTCAACCCATTTATGTGTCGATGATTGATTTGAGGAGTGCATTATGGACAGCCCTTGTCCAACAACCGGCGCAAACAATCAGTCAATAGGAGGCTGCCACGTCGGCCCTTGTTTGGACAGGGCTGTCTAAGAAGATTTCTCCGATTAATTTACCCTGCACTCATTTTACACGAGCTTAATTGTTATCAGCTTTGCTAAATTGTATCAAAATTATGGAAACCGACCATATATTCTTCATCTGATCGTGTGGTAGATAGGCTCAGTAATTTTTATTTTCCTTTGGAGCATGTTAGCTACATGATATTGTACATGATTGGATAGTTTTAAATAAAAAAGTTAAAAAATTTATTCTTTATATTTTTTAGCGTTGTTTAAATACTTTCTATATCAAATACGTCTATGTTTCTTTGATAAATGATAAGAAATATCTCAAAATGGGTAATAACTAAAGATAAGTCTAATTAGTCAGATAGTATTAGCATTTAAATGGTTTAATCAACCATGTATAGAGGTGTTAAATGGATCGGACCAATCTCGGTTTGGTTCGATCGATGGACGGCTTGTGCTACTTTGAGACAAGCTATGGTGTGAGCTGAACACCCTTTTATTTTCACGAGCCGACATTTTTGGTATGGGGAACTGCCTCTTTTTGAGCTTGTTTATACTTTCAAATCCCATTTTGGGCTCGTTTTATTAATTTTTTTGCAAAAAGGAGCCGTATCATGGGCTCATGGATGGCTCGCCATTGAGGCCTATGAGCTAATTTCGGGTTACAAGTCGTGTCTAAGTCATATGCTTGAAACTACTTTGAGTTGATTAAATACATAACGATTACTATTAGAGTTAGTTATTGCCATTATTGAAAACAATATAGTACAAAGTTGATAAGGATGTGGCAGAATAGAAGCCATGCAAATAGAAGGTGAAGTACGTACTTTGATTGAAGGTGAAGTACGTACTTTGATTGTCTCCATGAAAGATATTCACCATTCTTTTTTCTTTACAAGACAAAACATACTTTTCTCTGCCCGATGAGCTTAAATTTATGGGTCATGTTTGAAAGTACCATTATTACAATGTTCTTGTTTTCTTCGCAATTCGATCTTTCTATTTGACGATTGACATGATTAGTCTTGGAGGAAAAAAAATGACTCAAAAGTCGATTTTCCTTCCATAGACACGATCACAAGAATATAAAGAACGAGCCTTTATTAAGTTGTCAAAATTATTAAAATATAATATGAAATATTAAGGGTTTTGGTTGTATTTCAAGTTATTTCCAACAAATGAAACGATCTCATTTTATATTGTGAGATTTAAACCCACATTATGAGAATATATACGTTTAATTTAATTATTAATAGATTTTAATAAAATTTTATAAAATGTACAATTGAAAAGTTGATAAAAATTATGGATCCCAATTAATATATAGTTGAGAATTAATTAGAGGAAAAAATAATTTTTAAGAAATGTACTGAGCCACACATAGGCTCAGTAATTTTTATTTTCCTTTGGAGCATGTTAGCTATGTGCTATTGTACATGATTAGATAGTTTTAAATAAAAAAGTTAAAAAATTTATTCTTTATATTTTTTAGCCTTGTTTAATACTCTCTATATCAAATACGTCTATGTTTCTTTGATAAATGAAAGATAAATATCTCAAAATGGGTAATTAAAAAAGATAAGTCTAATTAGTCAGATGGTATTAGCATTTAAATGGTTTGATCAATCATGTATAGATATGTTAAATGGATTGAACCAATCTCGGGTTTGGTTCGATCGATGGACAGCTTGTGCTCCTTTGAGACAAGAAGCTATGGTGCGAGCTAAACGCCCTTTTATTTTCACGAGCCGACATTTATGGTATGGTGAACTGCCTCTTTTTGAGCTCATTTATACTTTCAAATCCCATTTTGGGCTCGTTTTATTAATTTTTTACAAAAAGGAGCCGTATCATGGGCTCATGGATGGCTCGCCGTTGAGGTCTATGAGCTAATTTCTTCATACAAGTCGTATGATTGAAACTACTTTGAGTTGATTAAACATATAACGATTACTATTAGAGTTAGTTATTACCATTATTGAAAACAATATATTACAAAGTTGATAAGGATGTGGCGGAGTAGAAGCCATGCAAATAGAAGGTGAAGTACGTACTTTAAGTGGCTCCAAGAATGATATTCACCATTCTTTTTTCTTTACAAGACAAAACATACTATTGTCTTCCTGATAAGCTTAAATTTATGGGTCATGTTTGAAAGTACCATTATTACAATGTTCTTGTTTTCTTCACAATTCGATCTTTCTATTTGACGATTGACATGATTAGTCTTGCCTCTTGGAGGAAAAAAATGACTCAATAGTCGATTTTCCTTCCATGGTCAGGATCACAATGATATAAAGAATGAGCCTTTATTAAATTATCAAAATTATAAAAATATAATATGAAATATTAAGGGTTTTGGTTGTATTTCAAGTTATTTCCAACAAATGAAACGATCTCATTTTAGTGTGAGATTTATATATATATATATAGATTTTAATAAAATTTTATAAAATGTACAATTGAAAAGTTGATAAAAATTATGAATCCCAATATATATAGCTGAGAATTAGTTTGAGGAAAAAATAATTTTTAAGAAATGTAGTGAGCCACACATAGGCTTAGTTATAGAAAAAATTGCATAAAATAATTGAGATACTATAGGTATATAAGGAAGAAAAACCTAATTCTCGAGCGATTCATTGTTTTGCGAGGCTTGATAGGAGATTATTTATTGGGGTTTTGTTGTGTGGGAGATACTGTATAAATGTACACTTCACATATTGGTATCTCTATGCTATGGCCTATGGTTTTCTTAGATTTTTGAGTTTCATATTTAAATTATTGTCTTGTTATGCTCTATTTTATTTTCGATTCTTTATATATTTTCGAAGAGAGATATTTTTGGGTAACTAGAAAATTAGATCCAACATATATTTGGTAGATAAGATGAGGTAAAGAGGTCATTTTTTATACACTCGACACACGCTATTCATTTCATAATATAATTAGTCAATTATTTTTGTCTCATCATATTATAACAACTTGATTGACTCGAACATTAAAAGTGAGCTCCAGCCTCGTTTTAGAGGTGTGATGCTTTGCAGGTCTCTTTATAAACAATCAGAAAAGTAACAATATTCATTTCATGATTTCGTTGGTTTCGGCACATCATATTATAACAACTTGATTGATTTGAGCATTGAAAGTGAACTCCACCATCGCTTTAGAGCCGTGTTGCTTTGCAGGTCTCTTCGTGAACCCAAGTCAGAATGCAACAATGTTTGAAAAGATTGTGTCCATTTGAAGTATTGACATGGTTCGACAATAAGAATAAATAAGATTACGTATTTATATCACTTAAAAAATTATTGACATTAGTGCAACTTTTGTCACCAATTAATGTCAACATATATATGGTGAGACATCACATTCACAAATTTAATAGGATAAGCTTGTGGTTTTAATCAACTTCCATCACTTATTCCATTCTCCTTATTTTTTGTTTAATAAATAAGATGTAAAATATTTATACCTTGATAACTAATTAGAAGAAGCAATATACTATATGTTACATTAATTTTTTAACAATTAATGATCATGTTTGTCAAAGTAATTCCTATTTCCCGAGAGACATTTTTAACAATATTTCAACGTTTTAGTCATAGCCCAGAAACATTAAAAACATTACATTTATTTTAACAAGTTCTAACATAGATAACCAGATTGAAAATTACATTGCTAATTTAATTTTCAAGTTCGGCCGAATCGTCCAATCCAATATATTCTACATAAATTGTGTTGAAGTGACAAAGTAATAACATTTTGGTCATATACACATGAATTTTTGTTATTGAGATGGCCCTTTCGTCTAAAACATGGTGGGCCCAAATTATTTCAAATTATTATTCTTTTCATGATGTCAAATCTTTTTTGTAGTATCAATATGTAAAGTTAGTATTTTTCAAATAAATTCTTGCATAATTTTGTTTCAAATGTTTGACAAATAAGCAAGTGAAAAATAATTCATTATTATATACTTCAATGTGATGATGCCCATTTATCCATTAAACTCTTAAATAATGACTCAAATGTTTTATATATTTTATATCTATATTTTTTTGGCGTGGGATATTTAGGGCCTATTCGATAGTGATTATAAGAATTGATTTTTTTATCGTTAGAAATAAAGTGGATCACATCTGTGAGTGAAAAAGAAATAAAAAATGAAGGTTGGATAGTGAAATAACTATCAAAAAATTAATTTTTTAGGGTGAAAAATTATTATCAAACAGGGGCTTATTATTAATATATTCCAAAAGTTGATGGTTCGTTCATATATAACAACTTTGAAATTTGTGCGTTCATTGAAGTGTTGATTGAACCCCGTTTGTTAGCAATTTTTCACCTCCAAAAAATTAATTTTTTGATCATTATTTTACTATTTCAGTCGTCATTTTTATAATTTCTTTACTAACACTTGGGACCCATTTTTCTTTCTAACGACCAAAAATCAATTTTCATAATCACTATCGAACGTGCCTGAATTAAATTTTTCTTTTTGAACTTCATCAGTTCTATTATTTGTGATTCGTTGTGTGATATTCCCTCATTCATTCTTGAAAACAACATTTGTGGCGCATTTAGCATTAGGTTGAAAATCCTATGATCTTGGCCTTTGAACCATAACTTTGATTTCTTCAAAACTTTTCAGAGCCGCAAATTTTGAAGGAAGAAAGAATTAGGGCCAAAGTTGTTCTCTCTGTAAAAGGATACTAGGACCAATGACCCTTTGTATACAAGACCTTCTGTCAGACCTGTCTTTCAAAGTAAGACTAGACCCCACCCCACGCCAACCACCCCGACCCGACAAACAGAGGGCTCATCCCGTAATCGTATTGTCGTGTTGCTATTTTTTATGATGTAGTAATAAGATTCTACTTGTCGGCAATTGATTATAATGACGTGATTCAATTATAAGTAAGTTGTGTAAAAATAAGGATAAAGATACTTATAATTTTTGGTACATAAAGGTATTCGAGTGGGTCCCATACGCACAAGAGGGTGGACGTCATGTACCAAAAATTATATATCCCTAGCATTTCTCCAAAAATAATTACTTATATTGCAGTTAGTAAAGCGAGTATAAGATTAATGAAGATCATATTGCATTAAGCAATGTGTTCCGATTTTGCATTTTGTTATTAAACAATAAATATATTAATTGACGAACTTGCTCTCTTTACAATTAGTTTACAATCGTTATTTAAAAACATTGTCATTGGTCCAAGACTTGTTGAGAGGCTCAAATCTTGACCGAAGCCTAATTAATGCTCGAGAGGACATGGAGTCTTCGATGACAAGCTACTTGTTACGGTGATCAGTGTTCTAAAAAAATACATCAAAGCACAAAGTGCGGACGAAACGCTAAGCGTGAAATTATGCGGTAAATTGCCAAGTCGACCGCTTCATGCGCGCTTTATTAATTTTTTCCCTTTTTATAAAAAAAGAAAAGAAAAAATATTTGACTTTAGTTTCAATTTTTTCCTTTGAAAATTATATAATTGACTAATTGTAGGAATTATTAAGTAAATATAATAATTTCTAATTTTATATATTTGGTATTAATTATAATATTTCGAATGATTAAAAATTTAAAATAATATTAACTTGCTAATACAAGCAACCTTCATTGGGAACATTTATCATTATTTATTCTCGCGCGCGTGCACATATATGTGTGTGTGTGTTTTGTTGATTAATTTGACTCTTAAATCATTTAATTAATTTTTAATATGCTACTAGGAATTCAACAACAACTCCTGTTGAGTTTGCATCGAGTTTAGTGACTAATTGATTACGATTATTTATTACAAATCACGTGATTTATCCTTAACCTTGGCTACAAGCAACATGGAGTATCAAGGAAGGTCAAACCGTCCAAATTTCAGTGATATTTGTAAGTTATCGGTGGTGATTGTTCAAATTAGTTATGGGATTATGCACCGTAGTATTTTTCTTCATTTAATTAACAATTATTTTTTATGGGATTTGAAATGCTTATTAATTCCAACATGTCAACTTATAAATTTAAGTGCCACTGTGATTACAAGACAAGACTTTCTTGCAAAAAATAACTTCTTAATTATATTATTTAATTGGGTGTCAATAGCATATATACACACGAAAATGATCTCCTAAGCATTGGTGTTTAACATAAGTTAAACACCGATGACATGGCAAGCCATTTAATTGAGAAAAAGAATATTTAGGGTTTGTTTGAGTCCAATTTTTTTGGAGAATAGAATTTGTAATAATGATTTTATGAAGATTATATAGTTAAAAAGTAAGGAAAAGTTTTGAATTTAAATATAAATTTATTTTATTAAACCTACATTTTTCAGCAGTGATTTGACATTATTTCAACTGTACATTTTTCAATAAAATAATACTATATGCAAATCCTAATTTTTTTTTTAACCACACATTCTCCATCATAACACTATCCAAAATGTATTTTTTGAGAAAAATGGGGTTCAAACAACCCCTAAAAAAAATGTACAGTTAAAAATGAGATTGAGAAAAAAATGAAAAGACTTTAGTAAATTGTTACAATTTTTTTTATTTTTTATTTTTTATTTTTTATTTTTATTTTTATTTTTTTATTTTTTTGTATGTCTCATCTCGACTAGTTTGTCAGCGAGAATGGATGCCCTAAACGGTAACGGCATTTAGTCATAATTTATATGTATATGACCTTGATAATTTCATCATTGATTTACAATTTTCAACCCTTAATAAAAGACAAAATTCATCCTTGACTTTCCATGTGTATATATATATGCTGTTAACTTTTGATACTATGGTCAATGCACGTATCAATCTTTTCAAACTATTCTTAGATAGAGAAAATTGCCATTGAAGTCCCATACATTTCACTTAGTTGCAGAGTGTATCCAAACCTTTCATTTTTGCAACTAGAATTCCAAACTTTGCATTTTGATTGCAGTTGGAGGACAAATGTAATTTCACCATTCTTTTAATTGATCAAAATAAGTATTTTTTTTTTAAAATTTTTGAAAAACTAAATATCAAATGGATGATTTGTTCTCCAGTTGCAATCGAAATGAAAGATTTGGGAGTGTGAGTGCAAAAATAAAAAAGATTGGTATAGTCTGCAACTAATGGAAAGATTATAGGATTCAATTGTTGTTTTTCCAAAAGAATATAGACATCAACTTATCACTATATATAGTGATTCCCAGACACTTAAATATACATATATGTATATATGTATTAATGGGGTATGGGCTAGATGTACATGATAAAAGTCAATAATGTTTATATTTCGACAAGAATAATGTTATTTGCAGTCGCTCAATGCGACAGTCGCCCTACGTGGCATACACATGACAGGTGGTTATTTGATGCATCAAATAATCACCTGCCATGTGTATGCCATGTAGGGCGACTACCGCAGTGAGCGGCTACGAATAACATTACTCAAAAATATACATTTTTTAGGCAACACACCACCATTGCCTATATGAGGTTTTAAGGCCTTCACCTAAAACTGTTGGGGAGGGGGGAGAGGGGGGAGGTGGATTAGGATTACCAATACCATCTTTTATAAATTGAAAGGACGAATTTACTCGAAAAGAGTTGAGAGAATTAAAAGCACTTAATTGCTATTCAACTATTCATTTCCCATGTAACTCTCATTATTTCCATTGGTGTAGTAGATAGTTTTTAAGGTTTCACTATCTCCATCCAAATAAAATGTTAAAATTTGGCCTGTAGTAGGTATCTGGTTCACTGCTTTAGGTATCAGCAATATAACTTTCCTCCTCGCCCCACAACCGGCCCAAGACAAAAGGGAAGTCCTCAGCGGGTATTTGTGGATTTAAGGGTATGAGAAGAGGGGCACCCTTTGCCGCTAGCATTTTAGAATATTTATAAAGTGCATTTTATGCATAATAAAAAAAAAATCGTTCAATTTAAAGAATAAAATTCTTGATTGTATTAATTATTGTATGTGAGCTTGCAATGAAGATGAAGTACATTGAACATAACGAATAAATAGAGAGATGGGAAAAATAAATATTTTTATCATATAAAAATGAGAAATTAATGTGTACGTATTAATATGAAATGCAAAAGAAGACAAGCAATTAAGGAAAGAAGTTGAGTACTTATTATCTCAATCTCATCTCACAGCTGTGTTGATACTGGGTAGGGTCATAATTATTTTTCTAATTTTTATTGTTTCTTTTAATGTTAAATAAACCAAAAATATCTGCCATATCGATCGACAATTGTAAATAGTCAAGAAGTTATGATGAGTTAATTTGAAAATCGACACTGCAATTTACACACTTAAAACACGTACATCTTTTTGAGTTTAACATGACTATCACATTAACGTGCTTTAATTTTTTGAGATGCTTTTCTCTTGTGGCATATTTGAAAGATTGAATTGGATTAGACAAAATTTAAAGAAGAAAAAACAAATCATAATATTTTTATTAGATGTAGTATTATCGTATAATATGTATGTTAAACACATTTGTGACGTATATATATATTAAATTTCAAAGATAGGACAATAAAATACCATAAAAGAAGAACTTGAAAGTACTGTTAGGCCCTGTTTGATATGGTATATTTTTCATGGAAAATTTTTCTATTTTCCGCTTTTTGGTATTGTTTGATGTGTAAAATTTTCTAGGCAATTGCTTTTCCATTTTCCACCTCACGTGATGCATTTTCCATCAATTGGTGTGGTGAGAATTGGTATTCCACCTCTTTTTTAAATTTTTTTTCTAGCAATGAAAGCGAATTTCATTTACAATTGTAAAAAAAATCTATCCATTTAATTGACAATTTCATGAAAAACAAAGCTAAACAAACACCAAAACATTCAAAATTTTAACATTTTTCAAATGAAAAATTATACCAATCAAATATATTTAATTGACATTTCTCGCTAAAACAAGTTCTAGACAATTCAATTCCTCGAAATTCATTTTCTTTCCACTCAAATTTCATTTTTGCAATCAAAGGAACCCTTAGGACTAGATATTTTCTCGGGGTTGGGGACTTGAACCTTGACATTGATGAATTAAATTGGCAATTATAAATAATACAAATGAAATATAGTAAACAAGAAGATGAACTAGTATAACACTGTTTCTCTTCTTGTTGATGGACTGCATTATAGGGGGCATATTTGCCTTTTCTCAAGCCCTCAAGATTTGAGATTGATAATGCTTCATGTTGTCTCTATGATTAAAGTCAAAAAAGAGAAAAGAAAATAAATAAAGTAATATAAAGAGAAATTCTAATAGATTATTTGAAAAACAAATTATTGACAAGAATATAGTCATCACTTTGATCAAAAGTTATAATTCGTGGTGGAGGTTCAATTGTTCTATTTTAACCTGAATATAACCGAGACTACTCTAAGTGAATAATCTTGTTCCAAACATACTCTTGTCTTGTACAATGCTAGAGTTATTATAAAAATAAACATTTATGCACCATATATTTTCTAATCGTTAAACCAAATTTCATACATTAACGTCTCATAGACTTTAAGTCTTTCGACTTTGAGAAATCTTTAAAAAAATTCGTCGAAGGCATTAAAAATGAAAATGACCCAATGTTTTACGCTGAAAATGGTATTTACATTTTTTCACATATCATATAGATTTCAAAAATATTACCACTTATAGGATTAGTCTGACATACTAGACTGTTCATTAATTCACCTTATGGAAAAAAAAGGATATTATTTAATATATGATTTGAATTGTTTGTATTTAAATTTTTAATAAAATAAATAAGCCATATTATTGCAAATACATTCCCATCTAGACCAAAAAATAGTTGGATGGGCCCTAATATTTATTTGCAAAAAGACATTGATTTGCTTAATTTAATATTTCTTCTCTATTATTTCACCGTCAGATCATTTATAGGTGGCCAAGAGCAGAAGAAATAAAATAATTCTGCAATTATTAAATTTATTAATAAGAAGGGCAGCGTATTAAAAATCATAAAGACTTGAACGTGACATGAAATTCTAACAAACTCTCCAAATATTTTTCATATAATAGTATTTTGACTTGTTTGTTTACATCTACAGGGTGATTTATGTATAAAAATATTGAGAAAAATATTATTCTTAAGCATTTTGCTTAATTAAACAAATTAAATTGGTTGAATAGGGCGGCTAATTCATGCACGAATAGTTATAACAATGAAAAAGAAAAAAAAAAGTTTGGATTAAATTATATTGCCCCTAAGCTCCATTCTTTGAAGAAAAAAAAAATTACATTCTTAAATAGACTTTGACATCATTTCAACCACACGTTTTTCAATAAAATAATATTACTCGTAAATCTGAAGCTTTTCCTTATTTTTTAACTGCACATTTTCTATCAATACATCATTTAAAAATTCATTCTTATGAAAAGAATGATGTTCAAACAAAGGCATTGCCTTTTAATTTTACAAGTGTTTTTGTATATGTAAATTGGTAGTTGATATGAATGAGCCTGACCAACAGTAGGACACTCCCACTAGACCCCACCCCCATCCCAAGAAGGTTTAAGCTTCTCATCCCGGAATTGGAAACAGGTGCTGCTGTCAGCACCATGCAGCACCTGTTTCCTTGTGTTTTTATTTTTTTACATTTTTTGAACTAACCAATCACCTTTCGACCCGTGGCGTCTGAACCCAAAACCTGTTTTTTACCTCTGGATGTGTAACTCGGATCTTCCAAGAAAAGGAAAAGAAGAAATGGACGCAGGATTCTCAAACCTTTTAGATAGAGTGGAAATAGCTCTCTAATCTTCAAAAGTGCCACTTTTACTTCCCAACTTATATGACATTGTGAGATTGGATAGTACGTTTTGAAAATCAATAATGTGGAAGTTACAATGTCAAACGACTTTCCGTTCAACCTTAATTCATATGAAAGTCCTCTATAATTTTAACATCTACATTGTCGCAAATAGTCACCTGAGGACTCACTCGTATAACGTTAAATAGGTTGGGAGAAAAATCTCATTTTTGAAAGTTAGAGAGTCATTTCCTCACTACCTCAGAGGATACTGAGTTTAGCCCTAATTTTTCCTAAGAAAGAGAGTAACAAGAGAAGATTGGAAATGACAGTTTACAATTATTCCACAAAATTGTTTTTTCTTTCTATTCCAATTTTCTGGTGGTTCACGTGTAAAGACGTGCTTTCTTCTTCTCCTAAAGACTTGATTTGTCCATGCATTATAGCTCTATTTAATGAGGTCGATTGTAGTGCTTGTCACTTCGTATCCTGTCATGGGAATCAAGTGACCCACAATCTATCTTCCATTGCTGCTTCTTCCTCGACTGCTAAGAGCTGGATCGTTTGGATTTCATTTTCATCGCCTTTTGTTCGTGCAGACTCTATAATTTAATGAATTGTTGGCTTGTTGGGAAGAAATATAACGAATTTAAATGTGAATGTTATAAGAATATATTTATACGATTCTATTTATAAAATTTTATGAATACATAGAGACACATTAAAAAGAAAAGTAGAGCATAATCTCTTTTGAGCTCATTAGCTCGATAAAAGTATTTTCTTGATAAGAGTTAAAATAATATTTTCTGAACTCATTTTTGTCTATAAGAAGGCCTTATTGAAACATAATAAGCAAATTAAAAATATTGATATCTTTTCTAAGTTTATTTGAAACAAATGTAGGAAAAGATTCTTGAATCAAAGGCACAAGAAAAGACTCTATTGAGCACACTACACTACGTACATTTAGGATTCGATAATATCATACAATTTTAAAAAGGAAAAAGAACCTTCAAGTCAACTACTCCATAGTAAATTTGCTATGGATACATACGTATGAGAAAAGTTTTCACAGAATAGTGTATATGAATATGTGATAGGATTTTCCACTCCAATCAGGAGACTGTAGAGTTCGAATTATTTAAATCGTGACAATTCATCATCCAAGCGAATCTACACATCCAGTCTATTTTCTCTCTTACCATTTCAAACGTCAAGGATTGATATTTAAAATCGCCTCACTGAATATTTTTCCTTGTATAAATACACACATTCATATATGTATGTGCACATATTTTGAATTAAACTTTTTGAACAAATGAAATGTGCAAAAACTATTATAGGTTATGAGGCGGTAATACTTCATCAGTCGATTTAACTTTATGTTTTTTCAACGTTCAATGAAATCTTGCCAACTGATAATCTATCAAATAAACTATCAAACATTTCTATATAGGTAGCATTTATGATATATTTTTAGGAAATTGTTGCTCAATCAGGGATAAAATCCCGGGTTTGGAGCCAAGGGCCGAGGTGGCAAAACCTCGATTGCCACCTCGGCTCCCGATGTGAATCGTGCGGGCCCCACGTTGGGTTCTGAAGCTTCTATTTTTGTGAGGGTTGGGTATCTGAATCTTGGGGTTGGGTTTTTTTTTTTTTTTTTTGGGGGACATGGCATGAGGAAGAGCGGCTGTCAGTGTGTAAGAAGAACCCTCTTAGCCAGCTGTATCAAAGCTGTTGAATGCCATATATATGTGTGTGGAATTCAATGAGGTATAAATAACCATAAAATTTAAACCAACAACACTGCAATTCACTCAGAAAATAAGGCTGTGGTTGGTTTGCCATTTTTGACCCATTTTCGTTTTTCATTTTCGAAAACGCGAAAAAAGTGTTTGGTCCGTCAATGAGTTTTTGAAAACGAGTTAAAATTTATAACTGAAAACGCAAAACGACTTTTTAGCGTTTTCAGCGTTTTCAATTATAAATATCGAAAACGCTCAAAATGCGAAAAAACGGGCCATTTTCGGGGAAAACTAAAAATCTTTTTGAAAATGAAAATGGAAACCAACCGCACCCCAAGTAAAATCTGTATTAGACTAAACTTTACTTCGATTTCCAAATTAGTAGCAATAATAAATAGATATGTTATTTAGTCAAATACACTTTTATTCTCCATAAATTTAAAGTAATTTCATTTTGGTTTCGGATTCTTTGAATTTGTGGTCAAATAAAGTAGAAAAGAAAACGAGGGAACAAAGCTGAGAATTGGCTTTCAAGAGAGACGGGAATAAACAAAGTAAAAAAGCTCTACTAGCCAATACCAACAAATAAATACCCTTGAAAAAATATTACTTGAGAAAGAAAAAAAGTTAGCAAAAGTAAAAGGAAAAATTATTTTGTATAAAATTGTTAGTAACTTTTCAGGAGATATAAAATAATGGATCACAAGTAATAGTAAGAAAGAAAATATTAATCTTCAATCTTTCGTAACGTATGTGGGAGAAAAGACTGGATATAGTTCGATCACATATTTTATTGATTATACTATTTTGTCTAATTGAAACATGCACTCATTGAACTCAACGAAAACGAACTAAGAACTTGAGTATTTGAGATTTACTATTCAAAATTGACTATCTAACTTGCTTTTTATCCGGTGATTTATTGACATACCTCTTTAAATTAACATTTTTATCTTTTCTTCATTGTCAGTTATGCTTAAAAATAAGTGTAAAATATGTGATCAATGGATCATTGTTAACAATAATTTGAATAACTAATTTTAAACAGTAAATTTCAACTTGAACTTGAGGTGCAAGGCAAGTATATAATTTTGTCATAATTAAAAGGCAAAAAATAAAGCCAAAATGGTCAAAAAAAAAAAAAAAGATTTTATAGACAAAAAAAAACACCATTTTTTTCCTTAAATATTTGTCAACAATGATGATGTTGCAACAACTGGCTTTCAAAATTACCAGAAAATCGTATTCTCAATCATATGATTATCACCAAAAAACCCACAATCTTCGTGCAACCACGGGTGATTATAGTCCCAACCCACATCCTCGGCGAACACAAAATCCGCCGCTCGATTCACCACCACAATGTCGTCGTAACTTGCCTCCAAACTCGGAAGCTCCACTATCTCGCTCAACTCCTCCTGCGCCTCCCCGCTTTCCGTCGAAACATCCTCCGACTGTACGGACGACGACGTCACTGTCAAGGACGATACGAGCGACGTAGAGGAGGAAGATGACGCCATCGACGGCAAAAGTGAAGCCATTTCCGGCAGGTGGTCCATGTGAGCCGCCTTGTTGGCTGCGGCCTGGACGTCACGTGGGGAGCACGTGTCGGGGCGAGGCAGCAAGTGTGAGATTTCAGGGAAGTTTAAAATAGCATTTTTGCCTTTAATGGCCACAGCTGCTACATCGTGGGCTCGAGCCGCCATTTCCGGGTTCGCGAAGGTTCCGAGCCAGATCCGAGATTTCTTCCGGGGCTCCCTTATTTCAGAAACCCATTTGCCCCATGCCCGCATTCTCACTCCCCTGTAGACCGGATGCTTGCTATTAGCATTATCATTTCCAGTTTTGTTCCTCTTTTCGCCATTGATTATTTCTTCATCTCTGCGTCGCTTATTAGGCTGGGATTTCTTTGTGCACGTGTGCTTATTTGATGAAGAAATTGAATGGCTACTTGACTCCGCCATTGTTAAACTGGTTGATCGAATCTTATGCACACACACATAGAGAGAAAGAAGAGAGAGAGAGAAGTGGTTTGCAGGAGAAGACTAGAGCTAGAAGAAGCATGTGAAGAGCTGTGAAGGGTTGAAGATGTATTTATATGTGCATTTGCATTCGTGTAAGAGAAGGAAATTATTTTAAATATTTCTTTTATTCTTGATTGTAATTTTGCGTGGTGGTAGCAAGAGAGAGAAGGTACGAAAAAGTCTGCTCAAAGTACAAACACGAATCTGGATTTCGGCCTAATAGTTACACTAATAGCATTGGAATGAGTCTATTAACTACTTGAGTTAAAGAAAGATAAAAATAAGTGATAAAAATTTAAGAGGAAATTTTACGAAATGTTCATTTTTAATTAGTCATTTACAAAAATGTCCATCATTGCAAGAAAGTCTAATTTGAAAGAATTTAGATCAAAATATCATTATTAACAATTTATAATTCCACACTAAGATAAAAAAAATGGGCATTTTTGCAATATTGTTATTGGTCAATAAAATTTTGACACATAACTTGCCATATTTATTTTAAAAAGTATACATGTCAAATCACAATAAACGCTACGTTTTTCATTGATTCAGAAATGTTGAGAACTACATTTTTAAATGTAGAGAAATGTCATATTCAAAATGAAATGTTATTCTAGACAAATGAAATGATGTTCAGATGTCGAGAATGACATATGAAATGTCGAGAAACATTATTTTAATGTAACTTATCATGGAAGTCACTTTTCAAAATTCGTGACAAATTGATAAAAAAATCAAATGTCAAGAACGAGATTTAAAATGTGGAGAATACCATTTCAAAATGTAGCTTTTCATTAAGGGTATAATAGACAAGTTTGCACTAAATTCAAATGAGTGAACACTTTTCAGCTCATACCCTTAAAATTGGACATTCTTATACTTGTTGTTCTATCGAAATATGTAGATAAAAAGTCGATGGGATTTTATAAATATAAGCCAAACATAGAGTAAGCCTTTGTTTGCTTGAGGTTAAAATCAGTTTTTTAGTAGATTTTGATAAAAGTTGATGAAATGTGTGATTATAAATTTGTGGATCCTACAAAATGTATGGTTAAAATTAATTATTAATTTTGAGTTAGAATCCTGAATTTTGATTTCTACCAAACGGGGCAAAGTATACTTTTACATTTGATTTGTATTGTATTGTCCAATACGATGTATTCTATTTATTGTATAAAGATAGACTTAATAATATTCGATTTAATTCCTTATATTGGCTAATTCTAACATGTATGATACGGTAGATATCCTTGGATCAATTTAGTTTACATTTTTATTTCATGGATAAAGATCAAATAGGAAGTGTGAGCAATTTGGGCTACGACTTAAGGCTAAAATGCCTCGTCTAAATCTCTCATATGTACAATTTACCATTATTATAAGATAAGAATCTTGTATAATTGGTTTCACTATTAACATTTGATTAATAATTGACAAACTTTTTATACTTATTATGTTACATGATTATTTCTCTAGAAACATTGAACTATGTGTATTTTGTTTCTAATGGGAGATAAAAAAAATTCTAAAACACGTGATACTCGGAAGTAATTGAGAAAATTAATAAGGAAGATGTGAGATAGAGAAGATACTGTACTATGTTGCGTTTTTTACGCAATGTCATTAGTCGTCCAATTGACAAGTAGCGTATAGGTGTATTAATCATGTACAACACATGCACAATGTTTATGAGTCTATGTACTCCACCGAATTCGTCCTTTTTTAAAAAATAATAATAAATAAATAAACAGACAAACGTATGTATTAGATGAAAACTTGTAATGATAGATAATATATGTTCATATTTTCTACCTAAGAATAAGACGAGCTCATAGAATGCTCTTAAGGCACTACTTTAACGCCTCAAAACATATTCATAAATCAAGTAAGAGAGGAAAAATGATAGACTTTTATCTTACACTTCCATAAAATATTTCACATACATGAAATACAAATTAGAAACATAATACATGTCATGCATGAGATTGATATTTCAAAATTGATCACAAGTAACTTTATTTTACAATCGTTTGTTGCTTGTACCGATTAGTTGTCTATTTTTATCATTGAATAGTGTTTTGTCAATGCATTTCAAATAAATATAGGGTAAATAAGTCCCTCAACTTATGGTGAAATTTTACGATAGGCCTTGAACTCTATTTTGCTCTTTCATTTTGGTCATTTGAATAAAATTCCTTCATCCAACATGATTTTTAAAAAGTCAAAAATTGATTATGAATCTAAGAATCCATTTTTGAAAATAATTTGATAATTTTTTGAAAATGCTTCGTCTGATTAAAGAGTTTTGGAAGAAGTTGACATTTATGTGATTTTTCCTCAAGAAACCATTCTACAAAAAGCATAAGCTTTGCCTAATAGACCCTATAAATTTGACAAGAGTAAATAGTACAAAACGATTCTACCTTTCAATATCATGGTGAAAAACGTCGCTATCTTCCATTTTTGACATTTTCGCCCATGTTTTTGCCTTTTATCGCTCAAAATGTCATTTTCATCCATTTTTGACAATTTTACACTCCTATTCAAATAATACAAAAAGAAATGAAATTAAAAAAATAATGAGTTAATTATAACCAGTCTCAAATTTTCAAAAAACTACAAACCGGTCATTATATTCTTATCTTGACCTCCTACTTTGTATCCACACCCAAAAAACAAACAAACTTTCAAATTTTGAATCTTTAACATTTTTGGTGAAGTTTCAAAATATAAATGCATATTCAGAACCCTGAATCTATAAAACTTGACTTCCAATTTACATTTTTTTAGTCATTTATTTTTATGACTAAAAAAAAGGTGTAAATTGAAAATCAAAATTTATAGATTCAGGGTTCTAAAAATGCATTTATATGTTAAAATTTCACCAAAATGTTAAAGATTCAAAATTTGAAAATTTGTTTGTTTTTGGGTATGGATAGAAACCAAGAGGTCAAAATAAGAACATAACAACTAGTTTGTAATTTTTTGAAAATTTGAGACTATTGTTATAATTAACTCTTTATTTTTTTTCTTTTCTTTTCATTTTGTTTTATTTGAATAGAAGGATAAAATTATAAAAAAATGGATGAAAATGATTGCGCAATAAAACGCAGAAATATGAGCTAACATGTCAAAAAATGATATGTAGAGACATTTTTCACAATGACATTGAAATGTAACGACGTTTTGTGTTATTCACCCATTTTTTCATGCTATTATCTTCCTAACATCATTAATTTCAAAATTTTATTGAGTAGCTTGGCATTTATCATAATTTAATAGTTCCAATTCCATATGAAGAACAATATCGATATCATGCCGGACATTTTATAAATTATTTTTAATATTTTAACGTATGGTAACAATGTTTTAATCCTTCTATCTCACAAATATAGACCTGTTTCCATTTTCACACAAATTAAGAAAATATAATTAATATACTAGGAAATAAAGATCTTTCTTATATTTTTTTAATATACTATTACATTAAATAATTGTTTAAATAGGAATAATTCGTATATGTTAATAATAAGATACATTTGATAAGGGTATATTAGAAAAATAAGAAATCAACTATATTGTCAATAAAAAAAAGTAGTCTATAATTTGAGATAGATAAAAAGGAAAGCAAGTTTATTTTTAAAGGACAGAACGAGTATAGAGAATTTTGAAAAGTAGGATTAATGTGACTTTCCTTGTTAACTTTAAATAAGAGGGCTGTAATTGAGTTGGGCCCATAAATAATAATTAATGGTCCAATTCCAAGATAATATTATTTTGTTTTACCAAAATATGTTAACTGAATTTATGACCCTCATTAGATGCCTTCCTAGAAACTTCATGTTTTATTCTGCAATCTGAAAATCTTTAATTACCTTTTGCCATATAGAGAAGAGTAATTAAATAAAAGAAATTACTGACAAATTTCATGGTGAGCATTCAATGAGTTCAATAAATAAAGGTCGGGACAACAATAACAAATCTTTACCGAAAATGGGATAGGGTCTCATTTAAGGGGGTAAAGATTGGTTTATAAATAAGTGTTAATATTATAGCATTTACTTCCCCAAAACAAAAATTCCATTTTACAAAATTTTCGAAGGAAACCCTAATTTCCATAGAAATCTCAATGCATTTCCCTCCTCGACCGATGTTATGTGGCCTCCTCCCGACCTCTCCACTCTATGATTGAATTTTTAGTGGGGGCGGGCGCACCATGTGGTGGCCCACACACCTTGGGGGTGTCTCTTAGGCCACTAGCCGAGTTGACACACCCTAACAGTGCAACCACCCATCGAAGTTTCTCTCCTACTCTACATATCCCTCAGTGTTTTGCCATCTAATTACCCTTTTCCTAAAAATTTGAGAGAGAGAGATTGCGTATTTAAAACGAAAACATTTTGGAGGTCTACCATTTTTCACTTTGACTAGTGAAAAATGCCCTAAAAAATAATTTACCATTTTTCGCTTATAAATTATCCACTAGAGAAACATTGTACCATTTGGTTATTGTAATGTAATATTTTACAATTTTGAAAATAATAATTTTTTCCTATCTTTTAATACAATTTCAATTTAGGAAATGTTGGAAGAAGACTCTTTTAAGTGATTTTTGTTTTTGAGAAAAGAAGAAGAAGCTAATTTTCATATTCTAGCTTAAGGGGTACCTAGTAAGTATTTATAGTGCTATTATAAAAATTTTGCACAATTGAAACATGTGTATTTTTCCAATGGATTGTACCTTACCAACCATAGAATTATATTCATCTACCTTGTCAATTTATTATAGCACCTTATATAAGATTAATTTATAAAAATAATTTTTTACTACGTATAATCTATACATGGTAAAATATTCAGAAAAATATAAGATGATTATACATGATTTATTGCTGAAAAATAATAATGAAGTAGCTCAAGTTTAAAATCTAATAGACTTGTTTTATAGATAAAATCATCTATGGAAAAATATCTATTCTAATTTTCAACTCATTTAAAAGTTTCAAAAATTTAGACTTAGGCTTTGTTTCCAAAAAATAAAATAAAATAAAATGAACAGTGATTTAATATCATTTCAATCACATTTTTCAATAAAATAATATTATATGCAAATTCAAAATTTTTCCTCATTTTTTTAACCATACTTCTCCATCAATCTATTATTCCAAAATACACAAATACACACTTAACTTTCATCTTTACCCGACTTACAATTTAGTAAACAATTTTATTTAATAAAAATAACAAAATTAATAATCACGTGAATGATTACATTTATTTTTCATGGAAAGTATCAATTTTTCATCCAAATTCCTACCTGGGGTGTTTGATTGCTATATTTTTCCATGGAAAATATTTTCCAACATTTGAAAATATGCCTAATTTTCCTTATTTTTAAGGAAAATATTTTCTTTAGGTAGAGGTGATTTTTGTTTTCTTCAAAACAAGGAAAACATTATCTTTTCTAATTGATATTTTTTATGTCTATCAAACACACTCTTAAGGTAATTTCTGTATATTATTGGAATCGTACGGCACATGTTAAATGCTTCGAATGTAATAGTAAAATTGTGAGTTATTTTTGCACGCTTATCACTCATCAATACAATATTAGGAAAATGTAATGCTTAAAACATAAATGTGATTAAGTACTAATGGAAAAAAAATTATTATAACCTTCGGATCCCAAATTGATTTCGATTAAGAAGTCTCAGCTTTCAAAACTAAATTAAAGATAGCAACATTAAAACGCAATAAAGAAAAGTAGCATCAATAGAATTTATCAATTGTCACGTCTAATGTAGCTCGAAAATTTATGTTTTGTGGGACTTGAAATATCTAATTTATTTCAAAAGTTTCATTTTCTGATTTTTTTTTTTTTTTAACCCAATTTTGTAATTCTTACTCAATTTGGGAGAATTTATTATTCTGGTTTAGACAATGTTTATAGGTGTTTATTAATTTATGCTTGCAGTATTGGGTTACAAATATTAAATGAAAAGGCTGATGTACCAATAGAAAGTAATGAAGTTATAAATAAATGTAGTACGTAGAATTGAAAAGGGAAAAATAATAAGTGCCAGCAACAAGATATTACAATGCATTCATATTGGTCATTTATGATAATCGTGTGATTATTTGACAATGTTTGTGTGCATAGCTTTTTGATCTGAGTAGTTAAGAGTGAAAATCTAAGAGCTACATTATACGTACAGAATGAGGACTCATAGAGGCTGTACAAACTACACACAAAGAGGGGAGGTCGGCATTTTATGACAATTTTTTATCATCTGTGGGACCCGTGTGGGGCCAACCTCATGGGTCTGCTCTGTAGGAATTCTGTGAAAAACTCCTCTGTACATATGATTTTTCTCAAAATCTAATTCGATCCATGCACAAGAATTATCGTTTTTTAATTGAAAGATCCAATGTCGAGATAATGCACACGTTGAAACAAGAAAATAGTTATGCATGCCATCCAGCTAATATGAGAGAGATGCAAGGAGGAAGTATGATCAGATTAGAGAATTCATCGAAATCAATAAATCTTTTACTTTTGTAAATATAAATATGACAAGAGTTACTTTTGTTAGTAGTTAGCAAGTAATTTTATTTTTTCAACTTACCAGAAAAAGATCAAGAAAAATCAAAAAATAAAGTAAGCACGTGATTTCCTCTCCATACGAAAGTTACTCCCACTTATCGCTGCATAATTTCACATAACAATAGGTTTCTATAACATCAGCATAGTGACTTCACAAGTGTTACTTTTAATTCATTCACTTTGCTAGTCTAATAATGCATTATAGAGTTAGGGATGGCCAAAAAAAAAGAAAAAAAAAAAGGTTCAACCTGATATCCGTGGGACCCCACCTCGAATGGGGTGGGGGTTACCTGCCTAATCGGGGTAAATGGGACGGGTTTGGGGCGATGGTCATTGCCCCGAAGCGGGTACCGGAAACATAGTTTCCGCCCCGCTACTCGTCTCGTTTAAATTTAATTTCAAATTTAAGTTTTTATCAAACAAAAATAATATATTTATTATCATTTTTAAAGAGAACATAAGTTGTGTTTAACAAATTGGTAAACAAGTAATAATATTACTAACTAATGACATAAAAAATAAAAAAATAAAAACGAAAAAAATAAATGGGGCGATAAATGGGGTAGATGACCACCCCTCCTCACCCCGATTCCACCCCGTCTTGCTTTAGTCGGGTATGAGCATGTGGTAAGATAACAAAAATATTTGACGGGACAAGGGTGGGAACGGCCGACCCATCCCATACCCTCTCCGTTGCCATCCCTATATAGAGTTATTAAACTAGTGATTGAAAAGCATAGAGAGAAGAATTCTTTATCATCTTCATAAACAAGACATAATAGATAATATAAAAAACATGCGAAAGAACTATTGTATAACTTCATTTCCTAGAATTAGGATAAACAAAACCTAATGTAATAAAATGCGGTATAAACCTAAAAGAACAAAAAATTCTGGATATAAACAAGTTTCTTGAATTGCCACTTTCGGCTCGGTAAGATCGTGTTTATTATTTTATTCATCTTTGTATATATTGCTATCCAATATAATGTACCAAACGTATCCGAATTCACTAGCACATTATTGTTACCTATTGCTTCTGCAACCATTATTGTGTAGATATTGTTGCAAAAACTTGTGCTATTTGATGGTTAGATGTCATTATTTCAAATTCAATGCAATATATATGGATGTACATGCCATTGAATGACCTACCCTTCACCTTAATTGTCTTTTGCCAATTTAATAACTCATTTGGTGGGAATTAAAATTAGAGTTTAGTAGATTTTGATGAAAGTTTTTGAAATATGTGGTTGAAAAGTTGTAGAATCTATGAAATATGTGGTTAAAATTAATTGTTTGATTTTAATTTAGATTAAAATTTGATTTAAATCAATATCAAACAGGTGATCAATATGGGCCTCCAAATCCAAATGAAGCTTGGACCTTAGCAGAGAGGCAACAAAATAGGCTTGACAACAGAATGGGTGAGCCCATTTAGAATTTATACTTGGCCAAAAAACATACCATCCCTGCTAAGACATTTGCAAAATGTCCATTTTTATCTAGTCATTTGCAAAAAAGTCCATCATTGCAAAATGTCTAATTTGGAAGAATTTAGACCAAAATATTCTTATTAACAATTTATAATTCCACACTAAGACAAAAAAATGGACATTTTTGCAATATTGTTATTGGCCAATAAAATTTTGATACATAACCTGTCATATATATTTCAAAAAGTATACATTTCAAATCGCAATAAATGCTACGTTTTTCATTGATTCAGAATGTCGATAACGAAATTTTTAAATGTAGAGAAATGTCATGCTCAAAATGAAATGTCATTCTAGGCAAATGAAACGGTGTTCAAATATTGAGAATGACATATGAAATGTCGAGAATCATTATTTTAATGTAACTTCTCATGGAAGCTACTTCTCAAAATTCATGACAAATTGATAAAAAAATCAAATGTCAAGAACGAGATTTAAAATGTGGAGAATACCATTTCAAAATGTAGCTTTTCATTAAGGGTATAATAGACAAGTTTGCACTAAATTCAAATGAGTGAACACTTTTCAGCTCATACCCTTAAAATTGGACATTCTCATACTTGTTCTATCGAAACATGTAGATAAAAAGTCGTTTGAATTTTATAAACATAAGCCAAACATAGAGTAAGCCTCTGTTTGCTTGAGGTTAAAATCAGTTTTTTAGTAGATTTTGATAAAAGTTGATGAAATGTGTGATTATAAAGTTGTGGATCCTACAAAATGTGTGGTTAAAATTAATTGTTAATTTTGGGTTAGATTAAATCCTGAATTTTAATTTCTACCAAACGGGGCAAAGTATACTTTTACATTTGATTTGTATTGTATTGTCCAATACGATGTATTCTATTTATTGTATAAAGATAGACTTAATAATATTCGATTTAATTCCTTATATTGGCTAATTCTAACATGTATGATACGGTAGATATCCTTGGATCAATTTAGTTTACATTTTTATTTCATGGATAAAGATCAAATAGGAAGTGTGAGCAATTTGGGCTACGACTTAAGGCTAAAATGCCTCGTCTAAATCTCTCATATGTACAATTTACCATTATTATAAGATAAGAATCTTGTATAATTGGTTTCACTATTAACATTTGATTAATAATTGACAAACTTTTTATACTTATTATGTTACATGATTATTTCTCTAGAAATATTGAACTATATGTATTTTGTTTCTAATGGGAGATAAAAAAAATTCTAAAACACATGATACTCGGAAGTAATTGAGAAAATTAATAAGGAAGACGTGAGATAGAGAAGATAATGTACTATGTTGCATTTTTTACGCAATGTCATTAGTCGTCCAATTGACAAGTAGCGTATAGGTATATTAATCATGTACAACACATGCACAATGTTTTTGAGTCTATGTACTCCACCTAATTCGTCCTTTTTTTAAAAATAAAAATAAAAATAAATAAACAAATGTATATATTAGATGAAAACCTGTAATGATAGAAAATATATTGTAGCGAAAATCCCTCGATAAATCTTGATTCCGAGCTCAGAAAATAATCAAACGAACATCGATTTATCTCGACTCGACCCGAAACTTTCGCCTTCACTTTGGACTGCCCAAACTCTCTCAAACCCCACAAAGGAGAAGGGTGGTGGTATTAGCAATCCACAAAGGTATGAAGAGGAAGAAGAAGATATCACGATGGTTGAATCTTACTCACAACTTCACATGGCTTCCCTCTCTCTCGGCTACCTCTGTTCTCTCAACTCTCCTCTCCATTGCTACAACACACACACCCCACAAAAAAAAGGGCTAGGAGATAAATACATATATATAGGTTAGTTTAGGTCACTCCAATTGGGACTAGAGTTCACTAAGAGGGCTACCAATTAACTTAAACTAATGGGCCAATATTCAACTCCATATTAATCACTAAATGGTCCAACTAACCAAATAATCATCCAACCCAAACCGGAGCCACCCAAAAGTATAGTTCGTCTTCGAGCCGAGCCAAGTCCATGGTGTCGATAAATAATTCGACAACTATTTTAAATCATCACCCGGATTATTGGGTATCAAAAAATCCAACAATCTCTACCTTGATACCCAATAATCTGTAAGCAACCAAAACACACAGTTTATACTTGCACAATCAAGGTAATCCAATAAAATTGGAATAACAGACATTACTTCGTGTTTTGAATCGAAACACATACCATACTTGCTTCATGCACTCACCAGGGCTAAGGTAAAAAATAACCAAGTAGAAACAAGTATTCACAATGAACAAATAATCATGCGATGAAGATATATAGGATAATACACACACAGATCTTTTCAAAATCACGTTTACACAGAACCACAGATTAACACCTAGTTAATCAAACCACAGTCAACCACATATGCAACACATGCATAAATGACCCCATGAAAGAACTCACTACACTTATCCTATCCCATTTGGTGTTACTCCCACCTCGAGAACACATATCTCCTCTCATCACCAACAATGCTCACTAAACCAGTCACTTAACTCATGTCTAATTGGGAAGTCACAATAAATCCTAAGCTCTTGGGATAATCCTCTATCACCACATCACTTCTCCCAACCTACGTAAATAATGAGACTCCACCTTACAGAAGTGATAGAAGTGTCTCTCTCACACTCCACCTGTACAGGATCTCTTTCACAGATAAAGGATTCTACACATTTGATCACATCTCCACTTGTGATCCAAATATCACACTCTACATCCCTCATGCATATCAACAATGCACATCTAGGCATCTATACTTCACCTTACCAAAAGACATTCAACTCACTGCTAATGCATCTCAAACTTACTATGGCAAATCAACACCTTTCGGTGATCACAAATGTTACTCCAATCACCAAAAAATTCACAAAGAAAGTGGCGAAGGTGGCTCAAACCATAGATAAAATTGCTGTTCTCTGCCAGCATGTCCTAGTGTATAAACATTTGTATGGACGGTGTAGGGTTGTCCTGATACGTTACCTAGAAACTCGAAATCGATCTCGTCGTGCTTGTCACCAGTCGAAGATAGCTGCCAAAATTTCGAAAGATGACATTATGAATCGATCGTTTTCATATTGAGCAGTTTCAGGTACTATTGAATTGAAAGGCAATGAACTTACATAGAACGCCGTGACTGTTCCGGCAGAATTCCCGGGTGCTAGCTTTATTTGCATCTCGATGCTTCCGAATAGAAATGATTTATTCGACACCATGCAGGAACCTAAAATTCCGAAAGACCAAATAAATACTTTCTCTAATAGTTTAAACTTTTCGAAATTCGACACAAGTTCATTCATGAGTGCACACACAGGCATGAAAGGAAGAATTCACTCACCGGAATATCGATCCAAGACGAGTACTGCATCGTCTCCATTGCCCAGAAACGCAGAATGTCGAGTACCCCAGTTTATGTACATATTCTTCACGAAAGTGCCATAAACTAAACTTGAATGGAATCCGAAGGCAGAGATGCATAAAGCCATGGACAAAAACAGAAATTTTGTCATTTTGACTAAATTCAAATTCTAGTACGTTTTTTATTGCAATATATTGTCTATATATAGCTTATAACAAACAAGTAATGCCTTCCCGACATGATCCCTTTAATTTGTTGTCTGTCATAATATAATATATAGTTTTCTATCATATCTGGATTTCGAGATCATAGTTTAATGATTTAGTTCTGACCAACAATGTTAAAATAACAAATTTTTTACAATTGATACGAGGATTAGTAATCTTTTAAATTTCATTAAAGTTAGAATCAGTCATATAACAACTCAAGCTCTTAGAAATGGTACATTTAACTGTAATTTTCAACACCCCGCATCGAGTACAAGTAAAATTCATTTTCCTTTTTCTTTACTGAAAAGTCTTATACGTGCATAATTTTCTTTACGTAGATGACGGAGAGACAACATATCTATTTTGTTCAAGTTTAGGATTTGAAAAATGAAGTGATTACAATGTAGCCTAGCTGTGACGCGGTAGGAGAGATATACGTGCCTGAGACTAACAGAGATATGATTAAGGGAATATTCAAGTAATTTAATGATCCATAGACGTGCACACCTTAAGATTTTTCCTTCGAAACAAAACTTCATTCGAGTGTTTATAAAGAGTGACGAAATAAGGCATGTTTGGCCGTGCTTGCAAAAGTAAGCATATGGTTACTGTACAAATAAGTCGAAAAAGGCAGCTTAAAATGGGGATCAAACATGCTAATACCTCCCTGTGAAATAAGATTAATATAGGATTTTAGTATCTTGTTTGCAACACTGTTGACAACTTCAAAAGAAATTCGATACAGTGGAATTCGTTTTAAAATTTTGAAAATTTGTCATTTGAGAATTGGGAGATTTGTTATTCTCGTGATTGTTCATGTAGCGGAAATCCTTCGATAAATCTTGATTCCAGACTCAAAAAACAATCAAAAGAACACCGGTTTACCTTGGCTCTGACCCGAGACTTTTGCCTTCACTTTGAACTGTCCAAACTCTCTCAAACCCCACAAAAGAGAAGGGTGGTGGTATTAGCAATCCACAAAGGTATGGAGAGGAAGTAAAAGATATCGCAATGGTTGAATTTTACTCACAACCTCACATGGCTTCCTTCTCTCTCGGCTGCCTCTGTTCTCTCAACTCTCGTCTCCATTACTACAACACACACACACCACAAAAAATGGCTGGGAAATAAATACATATATATAGGTTAGTTTAGGTCACTCCAATTGGGCCTATGGTTCACTAAAAGGGCTACCAATTAACCTAAACTAATGGGTTAATATTCAACTCCATATTAATCACTAAATGGTCCAACTAACCAAATAATCATCCAACCCAACCCCGAACCATCCAAAAGTGTAGTTCGTCTCCGAGCCGAGCCAAGTTCATGGTGTCGATAAATAATTCGACAACTGCTTTAAATCATCGTCCGGATTATTGGGTATCAAAAAACCCAACATATATGTTTATGTTTTATACCTAAGAATACGACGAGCTCATAGAATGCTCTTAAGACACTACTTTAACGCCTCAAAGCGTATTCATAAAACAAGTAAGAGAGGAAAAATGATAGACTTTTATCTTACACTCCCATAAAATATTTCACATACATGAAATACAAATAAAAAAATATAATACATGACATGCATGAGATTGATATTTCAGAATTGATCACAAGTAACTTTTATTTTACAATCGTTTGTTTCTTGTACCGATTAGTTTTCTATTTTTATCATTGAATAGTGTTTTGTCAATGCATTTCAAATAAAGATAAGGTAAATAAGTCCCTCAACTTATGGTGAAATTTTATGATAGGCCTTGAACGCTATTTTGCTCTTTCATTTTGGTCATTTGAATAAAATTCCTTCATCCAACATGATTTTTAAAAAGTCAAAAATTGATTATGAATCTAAGAATCTATTTTTGAAAATAATTTGATAAATTTTTGAGAACGCTTCGTCTGATTAAGGAGTTTTGGAAGAAGTTGACATTTATGTGATTTTTCCTCAAGAAACCATTCTGCAAAAAGCATAAGCTTTGCCTAATAGACCCTATAAATTTGACAAGAGTAAATAGTACAAAACGTTCATACTTTTCAATATTATTGTGAAAAACGTCACTATCTTCCATTTTTGACATTTTCGCCCTTGTTTTTGCCTTTTATCGCTCAAAAAGGTCATTTTCATCTATTTTTGACAATTTTACACTCCTATTCAAATAAAACAAAAAGAAATGAAATGAAAAAATAAAGAGTTAATTATATCCATAGTCTCAAATTTTCAAAAAAATTACAAACCAGTCATTATATTCTTATCTTGACCTCCTGCTTTGTATCTACACCCAAAAACAAACAAACTTTCAAATTTTGAATATTTAACATTTTTGGTGAAATTTCAACATGTAAATGCATATTCAGAACCCTGAATCTATAAAACTTGACTTCCAATTTACATTTTTTTTAGTCATAACATTACATATTATTTCGAGGTCACAGATCATTCAAATTGCAAGTCATATTATATCTATGGGTCACATATGTTACAGTTTATCGATCATAAACATCTAATTTTTGGTCATGGAGGCTTAAATAGTTGGTCACAGATGCCCCCACCCGTCACTGTCACCACAATTATCACCATCAACAACACAACAATGGTTCGACACCACTGTCTCCAAAACCACCATCACCTCACCAATATGAGCATCACTGCCCTTGCCACCACCATTATGAGCACCACCGTGCCGATAACACCACCACATCGTCACGCCCACAACACACCATCACCGCACCACCCACAACACACCACCACCACCATTTCCTCTATCTCTATTTACACCACACCCAACCACCACTCCTACCAAAAAATCCACAAGTCCACCACCACCACCTAAAAAACGCAATAAAACATGTCGAAAAATCACACCAACACCACACCACAAACACCACCGGACATAATAACACCACAACACGGTAGCCACCACATCATATTTGAACCCATTGTGAAGCGACGCTATTCACAGAGCTTTCGTCACAAAACAACATCTCTTTAACCCAATCAGTGCTCGAAGGCATCGCGACGAGCACAGTCCCAGGCGCTGCTCTGAGCTATGGCTTACAAAAATCCGAGCAAGACGTATCTCCAGCAGCGTCTACTTCCGGCTCATCTTCGCGCAGTAGCAGCGTTCCTGGGCAAAGGTCAACCTTGCGCCTTTTGTAGCCTCCGCCACTCTTCTTTGCAGTGGCTCCGGTATCACATCGGAATCGGCGTCGTCGGTGACTGATCTCTTGTGGCGATTTGTTATAGAGAGAAGGAAGAGATTGTAGAGTGAGAAAGGAAGTGACGGAATTGAATTGGGGAATTGATTAGGGCTTTTAATTGAATTGGTTGAATTAACTATATATAATACCTATGCTTGCATAGATAAATTTCATCCCTGAACTTTGAATTTGAACTTTTAAATACCTAGTTTTATGTAATTTTCACATTGAATAATACAAGATTTAAACTAAATTATCATCTAACAACGTATTAATACGTCCTAAAAGACCCAACCCCAAAACGTAATTCAATTTCAGATAACAAACCCTCATCAACTTACAAAAATGATATGGGTTTCAATAGAGAACCTCCGCTCGTCGTCTAAAAATTTTATATACATGATCAATTGAAGTTTCGACTGACTCGCTTCCTCTTCTATAGTAATCTTCATCTCTTGCTTAGCCGTTATTTGCTTCCTTTTCATGCTGTAAGCTCTCGGGCGCACACAGTAATCCTTTGATTTTTTATTTTTTTTTGGCCAGTTAATATGTTGGGTTATTTGTTTTTATTCTCTAATTGAACGATTTTAATTTGTATATGATTTTCTTGCTTGTTGGATAGTATGATTCTGTTGCTTAATTCATGATTGTAAGAGTAAATTAAAAAGCCCGAATCACAAGAAACATTAGAATACTCCAAAGTTATCGCCTTTTAATTTTATTTCACACCTTGTTTAATTGTATTGTCAATATTTTATTTTTTCAGAATAAATTATACTTGCTTTCTTGTGGGCAATAAGCTGTAAAACCATAGATTGACATTGGTTTAATTGGAATATAAAAAATAAAAAAAAAAATGCTGTACTTGAGAGAACATGTTTTTAAACAATTGATAGATTGTTTACTATTAGGCAGTGCCAGTGCGATGAGCACTGCACAGGTTTCTTTATGATGTATATAGGTTTCCTTCAAACTACAATAACAAAGATTTATCAGATTTTATCGGATGCTGTCAAATAATACTGAAGCTTGGTTTTTGGTAACACGAAATATACTGAGATTCTTCAAGTGCTTCTTCTGGTGCTAAAGCAGGTATGTAGTCGTTGAAATACAAGCAATCAGAGTTGCAAATGAATGAATCTAATGCTGATTTTATTTTTATTCCAGAACCTTAGCAACTATTGTAAGAAATTGAAAATTGCCGCAATTCTCCATTCAGTGATCAACATTTGTGGAAGGGTTTTGCCAATCAAGTGATTTTGAAGAGAGACAAGCATCTATTTTTGCTTTCTAGCAGATATGATTGAATTTTGGTTGAAAACTGGAGAGAGAATTGGAACTGGTGGGTGGGGGTGGGGGGTGGGGAAGAGTTGTGAATGAATGGTGAAAATTGAGGTAGTGAAAGAATTTTGTAAAGAGAAATGTGTGGGGCCACGATCAGAATTGAAGAATGAATATAGTTGGAAGTAAGTGAAAACGAGAGTTGTGTTTGAGTTGCTCTAAAATCCATGAATTTGAGTTGTGTTTAGAGAAAACGAGAGATATGTTTGAGTTGCTATAGAATCCATGAATGTAAAAGACTCATATAAAGAAGCTGCTGGACAAGCAGAACAAGGACTATTGAAGGGCAAATGTGCTAAAAAAATTTATTCTATGTTTGGTTTTCATTAAAATCTGATTTTGATTTAAGTCAAAGTAAAAAAAAAAAAAAATCAATATTAACCACATCATTCATGGATCTCACAACTTTTAAACCACATATTTCAAAAACTTCTATCACAATTTACTAAAAAAAATCTAATTTTAATTCCCACTAAGCATCCTCTTAAAGTGTGTTTAGATTGTTGCCTAAAGAAGGTTGTAAAGCAAACTAGAAGAACATTTTCAATTGAAATAATTTTTTTTAATTTTTGAATGCTTTTTGAGGCTTGTGACTATTTATAAAATAGTGTCAAATGTATATTGATGAGGTTTTGTGGCTAATTATGTTAAGAACGTGATTATTGGTACTACATAAATGGATGATACTATTTCACCGTTTATCACTTTTTTGAGTTTGTGGCATTTTTTTTTATTTTGTCACTTTTTAGGTGTTTGGCACTTTTTATTATCCGTTACTTTTTTTACTTTGTGTAACTTTTTTAATTTGTGTCATTTTTTTTTATATTCATCGCCTTTTAAAATTTCTGTTACTTTTTTTAGTGTTTGTAATTTTTTTTCAATCGTTTTCTTGAAAATTTTCACTTTTTTTTTGTGAAAAATATCACTTGTTAATAAAAATGAGATCGTATGTCATTTTTTAATATAAAAGTGGCACTAACTTTATAAAAAAAAACTGACATTGTGTCACTTTTTTAATTCTACAGAATATTTTTTACTTCAAAAAAACTTTTCATACAATTTATCAAAAGACCCTTAATTTTAAGGATACTAAAATTAGCCTAGAGAATCATCCCAACTTAGTCCAACGCAGCCTGCTTTTGAGTTGGCTCGTCTGATGAGACATGGTACCAATAGTGGGGCGAGAAAAACCACGAATATTCGGGACATATTTTGAAGATGTTTGAATAATTTTCTAGAAATGTTGTCTAAATAAAAGAGCTGACATAAAATAACTTTCTCGAAAAACTCTTCTTCAAAAAACAAAAAACTTATCCAAATCAACCTTTTGTCTTCTACAAGAAGCTAAAGCTATTCCAAAGAGGCTTCACTAGTTTTACCTCAACAACCTTAACTTGCATCCAAGATATTAATGTTAGCTTGATGCCCATTCTTCGAGTTCTGTTTTGTAAAATCACATTATGAATTGATGTTCGTCTATTTGCGTGTTGCACTTTGAATTGATTATCTAAGGTTCCATGATCATATATGATGTCAAAAATTGTATACTCGATGGATCGGGTATAGTAAGACACAATTCGTGATGTGATCAAAATTATGTCGTTCACAATCTGTACATAAAGTTGGATGCTTTATGTTGATAAGATTGTATTGTTCTTATTAAGATTTGTCTAGATCTTGAAATAGAAACAATAATGTGTTTTGATGCACATTGAACGGGACCGCGTAGATGACTCATTTGTGACCATTCGAAATGAGACTCTACTTGATTATCAAACAAGTCGCCTAAATCTTGAGTGAGTAATGTACCTTTGATTGTTAGTTCAAGTTCTTTGAGGTACCAATGAGTGAAATCTTAAATAGAAGATTGATCTCAGTGTTTTGGGAATCGAGCAGAAACAATTAGAGATCATATACTTACAATAGTGGAATCTATTAATCATTGAGATGAGACGATCGTCACTCTAAGGTATTTTTCTAGGCAAATTGAACAGTAGGTCGACGATGAGATCGTTGGACTTTACATTGTGATTTGATCACAACGAATTTACCGTATGAAAATGGTACTTAGAGGGTAATACATGTTGAAGGGCAAAAACAGTCATTTTGCCAGTTTCAACATATTGGCGGTCAAATAGGGGTTGACTTATAGAATGATAATTAGAGGATATTGTTATGGATCATGATTTACTGCTATAACTATCACTCGACTCGAGAGTGCAATCTCCATTTTTTGGTAGAATAAATCGGGATTAATAGATGTATCTCAATTGGTCAAGAGTTGATTCAATTGGAAACATTTATTGGAGCTTGGGTCATGTGAAACCGATTAGGTCCCTCTTTTAGCTCCAATAAAAGGTATGTGATTTAATTGGTCTACTACAATAAGATCCAAGAAAATTTGTGCAATTTCCAATCCCTAATGGGGCATTATAAATATGCATTTTTTGGCATATTTTCATATGAGAATTAGGGTTAGGCACTTTTCACTTTCTTGAAAAGAAAATACACTTAGTGGAGAGCAAAGAAGAAGATCTAAGGGAGAAAACAATTGGTTAGGCTATTAAAAACTCTTTCAAAAGGTTATCATCTCCCTCTTTTATGTGTGAGGATTTTTATAATCCAATGATCTCAAGGTTACTAAGATCTTTTTATTCATATTGTTTTAATCTTCAAAGAAAAATTAATTTTCTATTTTGATGATTAAATCTATTAACCAACAATTGATATCAAAGCCAAGGTTATTATAACCCTTGAGTAGGATTAAAATTTTTAAATCCTAGTGTAATATGCATTTTAGTTGGGAGGTGTTAGGATATTTGATTTTGACATATTTATACTTTAAATATGTTTAATGTTATTGTTGATATATTTGTAATCACTTTTGGCCCTAGAATTTTTTCTACTTACTATAATAATTAATTGATTTTTTTTTTTTTTTCTAGAAATGTTGTAAGTCATAAGACACTAGCTTTTTTGCATTTTTTTTTATCTTCATTTCTACACTTGTATTTTGGGGAAGAAACATGTTCTTATTGTTGTTTTGGTTGAAGAAATGTAAAGAGAAAAAGAAACAACAAAATGCAAGAAAAACCAAGAAGCACCTCAACTGGACGGCGGCGGCAGCCATGGTTGCCGTTCGGAGCAGCGTAACAGCAGCAGCTACCTCACGGGACAGCTGCTGCTTTAGCAGTTGGAGGGACGCCTGTCGGCTGCTCTTTTGGGGTCGCCGATGGAAGTGCCGTCGCCAGAGTAGTGTGTGCTTTGGTGGAAGTGTGTTTTCTTGCTAGGGTTTGAAAATTAGGGTAATTTAGATTTTTTGGGCCTCTCTTTGATACTTGGGCCAATGTTATTGGATAATGACTTTATTGGTTTTAAGATTTGGGTCTAAAAATTAAATTAACCATATTTTTATGTTACATGAGGTGGACTACAAAGAAGATTAAAGAATTGGATTGGGATGTGGCCCAATGTAATTCTTTTTACTCATGTTGTAATTTAAATTCTTAGGATGGACCATTAGTGATTATTATTCATTTAGTTATCGCTTTTACGACTTTGTGGATGGATGAATGTTTAAGTATTATCGCATGTCATGTAGATTAAATGAAACAATACATTTAAATATTTTTTTTATCATTCTAAATTAATTAGAGGTAGTTGAAAAATATTTTATATAATTAGTGCCATTATTATTGTTTATATTTGGCGGACTAATTAAGTGAAAATCCAACAATGCAAAATAATAAGTGGGAGAGGGTTTATAGGCATGTATAAACCTACGGCCTCCTCCGTCATCCAATTTTTTTATTAAAATATGTATGTTTAGTATCGAATTATATCAGTCTCCCTATAGGAAAACTACGTTATTTTAGATTAACTGAAATTAGATCTAGTAATAGAATTTATTTAAAATGAAATAATGGAATGATCATCCTATAGACGACATCTTATATATTTCGAATATCTTAAAATTATTGATGGAGGTTATTACACTTATATATGAATTTTTTTGGGGAGACTTCATATAGAAGATTTCAACAAAATTATTCATAGACCAAATAAGAATCAATCCTCATTTTCTTGTGGCATGAGATGCCTAGCTCAATAAAACGAGTGGGAGGGTCCCAACCTTGCCAACAACTATATTGACTTCCTATAGAGGGCGTGTTAAAGGTTGTAAGGGTTTAAGGTTTTTTTATTACATATATAGTTTTGGGTTTATAGATATTCATATACATGCATCATACAAAGATTATTGCTCATTTTATTAATACGCGAATCGTTAATTTTACAGAAAAATGTCGCTTATTCCATTATTAGAGATACTTAACAAAAATCAACTTCTGGCAGAAAACTACGTTGACGAAAAATGAATCTTAATATTGTTCTTACCGCTAAAAATCATAAATTTGTGCTGGATGAAGATTGTCCCGAAACCTCTAAAGATGACTCCATGGAATCTCAAAAGGCTGCATATGAAAAGTGACATCATTCTGATGAGATGGCCCGTTGTTATATTTTGGCATCAATGTCAAATGTATTACAACAGAAACATCATAATATAGAAACTGCTTTTGACATAATGGAAAGTCTTCAAGAGATGTTTGGACACAAAGTCGACAAGCTAGACAAGCCTCCATTAGTGCAATTATGAACACACGCATGAAACTCGACACATCTGTAAGGGACCATATGTTAACCATGATTGGTCACTTCAACGCTACAGAGGTTTTAGGAGCTGATATTGATTCTGAGACGCAGATTGACATGGTCTTTAAGACTCTTCCTGAGATGTTCTCACAATATATAGTTGATTATAATCTATACAAGATGGACATGTCTTTGACAGAATTAATGAAAGAGTTCCAAAATGCTGAAATTGTTCTAAAGGCTAGAAGTGGAAATGTTTTGACTGTTACAGCTGGACCCTCTCATTCTAAGCCTTCTGGTGGCAAAGGAGGAAAAAAGAGGAAGAGGTCAAACAAAAAGCCAGATAGTAAGTCAAAGAGGAAGAAAACTATTGCCGATGAGAAACCAAAGGGAAAGTGTTTTATTTGTGGACAAAAAGGTCATTGGAAGAGGAATTGCCCGAATTACCTAGCTAAGGGGAGTACACTCTTAAGGTTGGCACAGGAGCAGTGGTATCTGCCAAAGCTGTTGGCACTTTTACTTTATGTTTTAAGAATCGTAGGCATTTGATATTAGATGATTGTTATTATGTTCCCGAACTTACACGAAACTTGGTTTCCATTGCACTTTTATATCATGTTGGTTATTCGGTACTTTTTACCCGTTCTACTGTGGTTATTAACTTGAATAATTCTGTTATATGTTCGGGTCATATGATTAATAGTTTTTATGTCTTAAATCTTATGATTGGCTCTATATAAAATACTATTGCTAAGAAAAGAAAGAGGTCGTCTAGTACTAATGAAACTCTCTTATGACATTTTAGATTGAGTCATATCAATCTAAATAGGATTTAAAGATTGGTAAAGGATGATCCTTTAAATGAGTTAGAGGTGGAATCTATACCAAATTGTGAATCTTGTATAGAAAGAAAGATAACCAAGAGGCCCTTTAAGGCTAAGGGAGTAACAGCTAAAGAGGTTTTGGAATTAGTACATTATGATGTTTGTGGACCTATTAGTACTCGGGCTAGAGGAGGATACGAGTACTTCATCACCTTCACAGATAATTACTCTAGATTTGGATACATATACCTTATGTCTCACAAATTCGAAGCTTTAGAGAAATTCAAGGAGTTTCGGATGGAAGTTGAGAAACAATTAGGTAAGAGTATCAAGGCCCTTCGATCCGATCGAGGTAACAAGTATCTATCCCAAGAGTTTAAGGTCTATTTATCGAATAATGAGATATTATCCTAATTGAGTGCACCAAGAACTCCCCAACAAAATGGTGACTCGGAAAGAAGAAATTGAACTCTTTTAAATATGTTAAGATCAATGATGAGTTATTCCTCATTGCCTATATCCTTTTAAGGATATGTACCACAAATAGCCATTTATATCTTGAATTTGGTACCATCTAAGTCAGTTCCCAAGATACCTCTTGAATTATGGAATGGGCGCAGGCCCAATTTACACCACATTCGGATATGGGAATGTCCAGCACATGTGCTAAAGGGAAAGTGGATAAGATGGAATCAAGATCGGATGTTTGTTTCTTTGTAGGATATCCAAAAGGAACGAGAGGTTACTTTTTCTATAATCCTCTTGATAAGAAGGTATTTGTTAGCACAAATATAACCTTATTAGAGGATAAGTATATAGAAGAATACAAGTCTACTACTAAGATTCTATTGGAAGAGATGTTAGAACATGGTTCAAACAACTCAGTTCCAGATTTTCGCATAGAATCTAATAGTGATGACTTGGAACCTCCTGCTGAACCGATGGTTGTTGATGAAGCAAGTGAGCAAGTGATGCCCACAGGGTTTCATAGGCAAACAGAACCAGAGGTAGTAGAGAAAGAGGCACACATTGTTGTATCTTCACATGTCCCCTTAAATGGGGATAATGAGGATCTTGGTACTAACCAAGGACAGGATCAAGCAGTGGGAGGAGAGGAAGGACCTTTGGTCAGACTGGACAATCAGGCACCTTCAACCATTACTAGTAGTGGGAGGGTTGTAAGACCACCTTCTAGGTACTTGCTCTATGGAGAATCCTATTAGACGATCTCTACTGAACAAGAAGAATATCCTACTTCGTTTAAGGAAGCAATGGAGAATGTAGTCTTTGAATCATGGAAATCTGTCATGAACTCAGAAATGGAATCTATGTATTCCAACAAGGTTTAGGATCTTGTTTATACACCTAATGGAGTAAAGCATATAGGGTGCAAGTGAGTCTATAAAAGGAAAAGAGGTATAGATGGGAAGGTTGAAACCTTCAAAGCAAGGCTAGTGGCCAAGGGTTTTACCCAAAGAGAATGCATTAACTATGAAAAAACCTTCTCATCGGTTGCTATGCTTAAATCTATTCGAGTTCTTTTATCCATTGCCACTCATTATGATTATGAGGTTTGGCAAATGGATGTCAAGTCAGCATTTTTAAATGGACATCTTGAGGAGATCATTTATATGATGCAACCTGAAGGGTTTGTGAAAAAAGGCCATGAAAGGAAAGTTTGCAAGTTGTAGAGGTCCATTTATGGACTCATGCAAGTGTCCAGATTTTGGAATATAAGATTTGATCAAACCATCAAGATCTATGATTTTGAGCAAAATCTGGATAAACCTTGTGTGTACAAGCGAATACAAGGGAAGAAAGTAGTTTTTCTGATTCTTTATGTAGATGACATTCTACTCATTGAAAATGATGTAGGGACATTGTCATTTGTAAAGAAATAGTTGTCACAATAGTTTGATATGAAGGACTTGGGAGAAACTAGTTATGTTTTGGGAATCCGTATTTTAAGAGATAGGAAAAATAGAAGGATTGCATTATCCCAAACTTCATATATTAACAATATATTGTCCAGATTTGCAATGCAAAATTCCTAAAAAGGACAACTTCTTTTTAGACATGGAATTCATCTATCCAAGGAGCAGTCCCAAGAATGCAACGAAGATAGATTACATGAGAAATATTCCTTATGTTTCTGCTGTGGGAAGTCTCATGTATGCTATGTTTTGCACTAAATCAGATATTTGTTATGCAATGGGTATTGTTAGTCGTTATCAGTCTAATCCAAGACCAGAACATTGGGTAGCGGTGAAGCATATACTCAAGTATCTTCGGAGAACGAGAGATTATATGCTTGTCTATTTTGGACATGATCTGAATAATATTGGATATACTGATTTCGATTTTCAATCTGATCGTGACTCTAGGAAATCTACATCGGGATCAGTATTTAAATTGGGAGATGGAGCTATGGTATGGAGGAGTATCAAGCAATCTTGTATTGCTGATTTCACCATGGAGGCAGAATATGTAGCGGCTTGTGAAGCTGCTAAAGAAGCTGTATGGTTTAAGAACTTTTGGATCTTGATGTGGTACCTTTGGCAATAGGACCCATAACGCTTTATTGCAATAATAGTAGGGCGGTTGCCAATACTAAAGAACCCAGGAGTCATCAGCGTGACAAGTACATTGAGAGAAAATATCACTTTGTTAGAGAGATTGTTCATCGACGAGATGTGACGGTTAGTAAGATTGTATCAGCAGATAATCTTGCGGATCTGTTCACTAAGACCTTACCAGCTAAGGCTTTTGATGGGCATCTTAAGGGAATGTGTATTCTTGATATGTCATACATACTCTAAGAAGGACAACTGGGAGATTATTAGCTTGATGCCCATTCTTCGAGTAGTATTCTGTAATATCATATTATGAATTGACGTTCGTCTATTTGCGTATTACACTTTGAAGTGATTATCTAAGGTTCCATGATCATATAGGATGTCACAAATTGTATACTCGATAGATCGGGTAAGTAATACACAATTCGTGATATGATCAAAATTATGTCGTTCACAATTAGTACATAAAGTTGGACGCTTTATGTTGATAAGCTTGTATTTTTATTATTAAGATTTGTCTAGATCTTGAAATAGGAACAATAATGTGTTTTGATGCACATTGAACGGGACCGCGTAGATGACTCATTTGTGACCGTTCGAAATGAGACTCTACTTGATTATCACACAGGTAACCTAAATCTTGAGTGAGGAATGTACCTTTGATTGCTAGTTTAAGTTCTTTGAGGTACCAATGAGTAAAGTCTTAAATAGAAAATTGATCTCGGTGCTTTGAGAATCGGGTCGAAACAATTAGAGATCATATACTTACAATAGTGGAATTCATTAATCATTGAGATGAGACGATCGTCACTCTAAGGTATTTTCCTAGACAAATTGAACCTGAGCTCAGTAGGTCGACGATGCAATCGTTGGACTTTACATTGTGATTTGATCACAACGAATTTGCCATATGAAAATAGTACTTAGAGGGTAATACATGTTGAAGGGCAAAAACGATCATTTTGCCAGTTTCAACATATTGGCGGTGAAATGAGGGTTGACTTGTAGATCGATAATAAGAGAATATTGTTATTGGATCATAATTTGCTTCTATAACTATCACTCGACTCGATAGTGCAATCTCAATTATTTGGTAGAATAAATCGGGATTAATAGATGTATCTCAATTGGTCAAGAGTTGACCCAATTAGAAACATCTATTGGAGCCTAGGTCATGTGAGTCCGGTTAGGTCCTTCTCTTGGCTCCAATAAAAGGTGTGACTTAATTGATCCAATACAATAAAGTCTAAAAAAATTTGTGCAATTTCAAACCCTAATAAGGCATTATAAATATGCATTTTTTTGACATATTTTCATATGAAAATTATGATTAGCCACTTTTCATTTTCTTGAAAAGGAAATACACATAGTGAAAAACAAGAGAGAAGATTTAAGGGATGAAGCAATTAGCTAAGCTATTAAAAGCTCTTTCAAAAGGTTATCATCTCCCCTTTCTATGTGTGAGGATTTTTATAATCCAATGATCTCAAGATTACTAAGATCCTTTTATTCATATGGTTTTAATCTTCAAAGGAAAAATAATTTTCTATTGTGATGATTAAATCTATTAACCAACAATTAACACATAAATAACAAATTTGTAAAAGTAAAGAATTTATTATTATCATTTTCTTTTCTGAAATTTTATGTCTTCACACACTGTTTGTAGATTGCTTTGCCTTCTGACTTGGGGTTCCTAGTTCCACAAGCATGGTCAGCAGGGCTTCACACATTTCACAGGCATCCGGTTTACTAGGGTCCCTCTTCCAAGATGAGTACACCATCCACACATGATCAAGTTTCCAGTCAGATTTAACCACAACCGAACCTGGAACTTCCGCATCACGGCATGTCACAAGACCATCGCTCTTCTCCCCGTATCTTAATTGCAGATGGAATGCACAGAGCGCCATGGCAGCAGAAACTGGAACCATAACGGGCACCTTACGCCCTGCTAGGACAGCATTTTCAGCACAAGGAAGCCAGGGAAGTTCTGCATGTGCAATGTGGGACATTGAGGCAAAAACACCTGGTGCAATATTTGCTTCAGAATGGAATGAGATGAGAGGAATGTCGTCAGGAAGTTTATGTTTTCCTATGAATTCCTTGCGTTTTTCATACGTCAAATCCTCCAACGATCGTATATCACCCTACATTAAAAATCATGATTAAAAATCTTCATTCGGTTTCTAAAATCTTCACAAATGAAGTGTAAGATATGATATGATTTTTCTTTAACAAGTTTAGAGAAGTATAGGATATCCAAATTTCCTGGAACACAGATTAAATTCAGTGTAGTCACATAATTCCTGAAGGAACTGTGAGGGACCATTTCGAAGTATTATATTGGGTTAATTAAACCAAATTTCATTGAAGTTTTGAGTAGTTAAGCTAATGGTGATGCAATATTATAACAGAGATTATTATATGTAGTTTCTAATTTTGATGCTATTTTAGGAAACTTAATTATGTTTGATTTAACTGCTTTTATTAGTAATTTATTTCTTAGAATAGAATATTTGAAACTTTATATAAGGAGGTTTGCGACAACCTGATTATATGAATAAAGATTGATTTCACTTTGCCCTCAATTCTTCTCTCTTTTCCCCTTCCTTTCTCCTCTTCTCTTTCCTTTTCCCTTCTCTTATAATTCTTCAATGGCATCCATGTCAAATGGTCACTACAGTGTTTCTTTCTTCTTTTCTTTTTTAATATATACGATAGTAGTTACTCCATTTTTCTATTGTTAGAATAATGGTCACTCGTAAAAAGGTTCAAGTTAAAAATCCGCCAAGTCAACAAAATTAGGGAGTTGGGAATTGTGGATTAAACATGCTTAGACGAGAAAACGTAATGTGACTTTAATTTTGACATATTTTTTTAATTTAAATAGATAATAAACCCACCCCTTATTAGAAACTTGAAAGAGTATTACCATAAAAATGTTCTATTACCACAGAATAACTTCAGTGACAATTGGCTCAGCTATCTTGATTAGCTTATATACATGGACCTCAATATACATAATTACAAAAACGATAAAAGAAAGTGTGAAAATAGTGATCTGTCATAAATTAATTCTTAAAAAATCACAAGTATATAAAAACTTACAATGAGTTCACCAGACAATTAGCCCCTGTTTGTCTCCTTTTAAAACAAAACTCTTTAATTCTCATACTCGTTTTCAACAATACATTCACACAATAAAATATTTTATACGTGAACTCAAAACTTTTACCTACTTTTTAACCACACATTATCCAAAAAATCACTATTGAAAATATCATTTCTTCTTAATAATGGCAATCAAATAGGGGCTTAATTAATTTTTTTTCCCTTCAACATTGTAGGTTAACTAGATAACTCGGACCACATTTCCCCCCTCAATAGCTAGTTTCAAGTTTGACTAAAGTTGGAAGGTCGCAGAAGGTGTAAGCCAACCACCACATTATGCTGTATAATTTCCCATCTTCTTTAATGAATCAACCAATATTATGAGTTTTGATCATGGGAAAAGGAAAATGTTACCTTAATCAGTTTGCATATTAGAAACTCCATGATTTTACGGGTTTCCTTGTCAGCCACTTGGCCTTCGCGGAGAATATCAGACGCTATAGGCGTACCACCATAAGGACTCTGCACCAATGCCAATCCTCCAACTTTATCCTTTAATTCGTGCGAATAAATTGACAAAGCAGCTGCAGCATCAACACCACCTTTGCTGTGACCAAGCAGCATTATGCGTTTTCCTGACCCCCAGAATAGCTCCTCTAGGTGAGATAAATCTAGATCTGTGGGATATCTTCGGGAGGAGGAAAAAAAATGTATTAGCACCTGCGTGGCGAAGACCTCAAATTCTCCATTGCCAACAACGTAGAAACATTCACCTTCTCCACCCTACCATATACAAATAATTACGCTTACAGCAACAGACTTCTATTGGCGTGCAGGCTGAAAATCCAAGACTTGACAGAGACATGTAGAATTCATCTATCATAATGCATATGATGCAAGAGAAAGAGACATTTTGTAAGGAGACAAGCCCATATTGAGATAAGTGTTACTAATCTCTAAGTATGAAAGCTACAAGCACGAGCATTTTACTTTTAGTTATGTCTACCATATTTGAAACAAAAGCTAATGCTTACAAAATGGACCAACATTGAGTGATGATCTCTAACTTAGAAGATAGGAGATTTATATCTCAAATTTCAGAATCAGAGGTTGACCTACGAATTTATTTCCGTCATGGGTTTTACATAAAATCCAATCCACATATCCTTCAATCTGGTTCATCATTTATTATAATATAGCCATCCATGCCTGAAGCTGATGCTTGTTTATATAGTGCAACTCTATACAATACATTTAAAAAGTGCACAAAGAATAGTAGTTTCTGGAGTCCTTTCTGCAGAAGAGCATATTATAGGCAATGATGCAAAGAATGTATTGAGACTTGAAGCACCATCTTAAAATGTCAATCTAGTTAAGAATAGCCCAAACACTTATATGTTGATTAGTATTTGTACTTGACCGACGAGGATTAAGCCTTTACATGCTTCCGCAAGATGGTGGATTGTTTGAGTGATATTCAAATGCTCGTTTGAGCTTTAGAAGGATTAAATTGCTTGCTTGAGTTTAGTAAGCTTTTATACCATATTAAGCCCCCGTTTGAGTCACATTATTGTAAAAATAAGAATGAAAAATATAGCTATTATGGACCCCACATAAGAGATAAATAGTCAAATATGATGGTTTGACGTGATGGATAACGGTTATATTTTCTAATTTAATGAAGAACTAATAGGGCTCAAACAGGGCCTAAGACTTTGAGTTCTATCTAAAAATGTCAACTTTGTTAAAAGAGTAGACCATTTTATATTTAATTGATGTAGAATTTACCCATGTGAGTTGTGAGGAAACTTAATTATGTTTGATTTAACTGCTTTTATTAGTTATTTATTTCTTAGAATAGAATATTTGAAACTTTATATAAAGAGGTTCGCGACAACCTGATTATATGAATAAAGATTGATTTCACTTTGCCGTCAATTCTTCTCTCTTTTCCCCTTCCTTTCTCCTCTTCTCTTTCCTTTTCCCTTCTCTTATAATTCTTCAATGGCATCCATGTCAAATGGTCACTACAGTGTTTCTTTCTTCTTTTCTTTTTTAATATATACGATAGTAGTTACTCCATTTTTCTATTGTTAGAATAATGGTCACTCGCAAAAAGGTTCAAGTTAAAAATCCGCCAAGTCAACAAAATTAGGGAGTTGGGAATTGTGGATTAAACATGCTTAGACGAGAAAACGTAATGTGACTTTAATTTTGACATATTTTTTTAATTTAAATAGATAATAAACCCACCCCTTGACTATTACCATAAAGAGTATTACCATAAAAATGTTCTATTACCACAGAATAACTTCAGTGACAATTGGCTCAGCTATCTTGATTAGCTTATATACATGGACCTCAATATACATAATTACAAAAACGATAAAAGAAAGTGTGAAAATAGTGATCTGTCATAAATTAATTCTTAAAAAATCACAAGTATATAAAAACTTACAATGAGTTCACCAGACAATTAGCCCCTGTTTGTCTCCTTTTAAAACAAAACTCTTTAATTCTCATACTCGTTTTCAACAATACATTCACACAATAAAATATTTTATACGTGAACTCAAAACTTTTACCTACTTTTTAACCACACATTATCCAAAAAATCACTATTGAAAATATCATTTCTTCTTAATAATGGCAATCAAATAGGGGCTTAATTAATTTTTTTTCCCTTCAACATTGTAGGTTAACTAGATAACTCGGACCACATTTCCCCCCTCAATAGCTAGTTTCAAGTTTGACTAAAGTTGGAAGGTCGCAGAAGGTGTAAGCCAACCACCACATTATGCTGTATAATTTCCCATCTTCTTTAATGAATCAACCAATATTATGAGTTTTGATCATGGGAAAAGGAAAATGTTACCTTAATCAGTTTGCATATTAGAAACTCCATGATTTTACGGGTTTCCTTGTCAGCCACTTGGCCTTCGCGGAGAATATCAGACGCTATAGGCGTACCACCATAAGGACTCTGCACCAATGCCAATCCTCCAACTTTATCCTTTAATTCGTGCGAATAAATTGACAAAGCAGCTGCAGCATCAACACCACCTTTGCTGTGACCAAGCAGCATTATGCGTTTTCCTGACCCCCAGTATAGCTCCTCTAGGTGAGATAAATCTAGATCTGTGGGATATCTTCGGGAGGAGGAAAAAAAATGTATTAGCACCTGCGTGGCGAAGACCTCAAATTCTCCATTGCCAACAACGTAGAAACATTCACCTTCTCCACCCTACCATATACAAATAATTACGCTTACAGCAACAGACTTATATTGGCGTGCAGGCTGAAAATCCAAGACTTGACAGAGACATGTAGAATTCATCTATCATAATGCATATGATGCAAGAGAAAGAGACATTTTGTAAGGAGACAAGCCCATATTGAGATAAGTGTTACTAATCTCTAAGTATGAAAGCTACAAGCACGAGCATTTTACTTTTAGTTATGTCTACCATATTTGAAACAAAAGCTAATGCTTACAAAATGGACCAACATTGAGTGATGATCTCTAACTTAGAAGATAGGAGATTTATATCTCAAATTTCAGAATCAGAGGTTGACCTACGAATTTATTTCCGTCATGGGTTTTACATAAAATCCAATCCACATATCCTTCAATCTGGTTCATCATTTATTATAATATAGCCATCCATGCCTGAAGCTGATGCTTGTTTATATAGTGCAACTCTATACAATACATTTAAAAAGTGCACAAAGAATAGTAGTTTCTGGAGTCCTTTCTGCAGAAGAGCATATTATAGGCAATGATGCAAAGAATGTATTGAGACTTGAAGCACCATCTTAAAATGTCAATCTAGTTAAGAATAGCCCAAACACTTATATGTTGATTAGTATTTGTACTTGACCGACGAGGATTAAGCCTTTACATGCTTCCGCAAGATGGTGGATTGTTTGAGTGATATTCAAATGCTCGTTTGAGCTTTAGAAGGATTAAATTGCTTGCTTGAGTTTAGTAAGCTTTTATACCATATTAAGCCCCCGTTTGAGTCACATTATTGTAAAAATAAGAATGAAAAATATAGCTATTATGGACCCCACATAAGAGATAAATAGTCAAATATGATGGTTTGACGTGATGGATAACGGTTATATTTTCTAATTTAATGAAGAACTAATAGGGCTCAAACAGGGCCTAAGACTTTGAGTTCTATCTAAAAATGTCAACTTTGTTAAAAGAGTAGACCATTTTATATTTAATTGATGTAGAATTTACCCATGTGAGTTGTGCTGGATACCTTTCCTTTGGAGAGTTCATTTATATAGAGAATCAATTCTCAATACAATGTTGATTACAAGCTAAATTGGGCCTAATCTGTGATGGATTTTCTACCATCTACTGCTAACATATCTAACTAAGGAAGGTAGCTAATTAGCCATTAACAACTTACATATCTAACTAAGGAAAGCAGTTAATTACAGACATTTACAAATCATGCCATGACAAGAATATCACTGATATTCTCCCTCAAATTGATGCTGGTGAAAGCATTAATATGCAATCATGAACTATCGAGGATGACAATGCTCGTCCCCTGAAGAAGAGACCTAAATCATGGTAAACATCTACGAAAAATAATGACAACGAGAGAACTAAGAACAAACAAATAGTGTAGAAACAGCAAGAGCCACTCCAGAAAGCTTACCATCCAAAGAAGGATTTTCAAAAGAAATTCAAAAAGTGTGCAAACCACACACAATGAGTTCTAAACTCAATTGAATATATAACTTGTGTTCTAACAAAAGCTCTAACGGCCAATGCACCGGCTAAAAATCCAACAATATATCGTTGGCCAAGATGCAACAATTGAAAGATATCCCGCTAAACAACCTACACCAAAAACGCAAAGACGATCCTCCTCGAGAATCCAAAACCAACCAAGAAAAATATTGAGATACCAAGAAGATTGGTCTCGCCATGCAAAAAACCCAATCAAGAGAACGAGAAAAATTCTACGGAACTGGCTCTAATACCATGTCAATTGTGCTAGATACCTCTCCTTTAGAGAGTTCATTTACATAGATAATTAATTCTCAATAAAATGCTGATTACAAGATAAATTGGTCCTAATCTGTGGCTGATTTTAAGCCATTTACAACTTATACATCTAACTAAGGAAAGTAGCTGATTACAAACATATTTAGAAATTATGCCACGTATATGACTAACAACCCATACCCTACAAGATGGTGACTCGTTTAAAAATACAAATCTTGATATCTGAAAGTTTGAAAAAGCATAAAGCCTGTTGAAGTAGCTACTTTTTTAAACCCACATTTCATGGTTCACTAACTTCTATCAATTTTATTTACTAAAAATTCACATTAGACAGGCTCTT
>NC_036249.1:21791268-21793439 GCF_002742605.1 Olea europaea var. sylvestris | reverse complement strand
GTAATGTGACTTTAATTTTGACATATTTTTTTATTTAAATAGATAATAAACCCACCCCTAAGACTATTACCATAAAAATGTTCTATTACCATAGAATAACTTCAGTGACAATTGGCTCTGTAATCTTGATTAGCTTATGTACATGGACCTCAATATACATAATTCCAAAAATGATAAAAGAAAGTGTGAAAATAGTGATCTATCATAAATTAATTCTTTAAAAATCACAAGTAGATAAAAACCTACAATGAATTTCCCAGATAATTAGCCCAAGTTTGTCTCCTTTTAAAACAAAACTCTTTAATTGTCATACTCATTTTTAACCACACATTCACACAATAAAATATTTTATAAGTAAACTCAAAACTTTTAACAACTTTTTAACCACACATTATCCAAAAAATCACTCTTCAAAATATCATTTCTTCTCAATAATGGCAATCAAATAGGGGCTTAAGTAATTATTTTTTTCATTCAAAATTGTAGGTTAACTAAATGACTCAGACCACATTTTCCCCCTCAATAGCTAGTTTCAAGTTTGACTAAAGTTGGAAGGTCGCAGTAGGTGTAAGCTAACCACCACATTATGCTGTATAATTTCCCATCTTCTTTAATGGATCAGCCAATATTATGAGTTTTGATCATGGGAAAAGGAAAATGTTACCTTAATCAGTTTGCATATTAGAAACTCCATGATTTTACGGGTTTCCTTGTCAGCCACTTGGCCTTCGCGGAGAATATCAGATGCTACAGGCGTACCACCATAAGGACTCTGCACCAATGCCAATCCTCCAACCTTATCCTTTAATTCGTGCGAATAAATTGACAAAGCAGCTGCAGCATCAACACCGCCTTTGCTATGACCAAGCAGCATTATGCGTTTTCCTGAACCCCAGTATAGCTCCTCTATATACTGCTTCAGTTCCCATGCATTCCGTTCGACTGATGCCTTCGCAAGAAGAATGAGTGATTATAGCAGAGTTAAATTAAGAAAGTGATACAGAATTTAAACTTAATACCTCACTGTGGATTTTAGCAATATGACAAGCCAGACCCATCTTCGAGAAAAACCTTTTGATGCTCACAAAATATAAGGGACCATGATTGCTAAAAAGCCCTGAAAATCAATTGCAGAAGATCATGTAAAGCAAAAATATTACAAATGTTCAAAACCAATAAGCCAAGAGATATTCTCAAACCTGGAATCAGAAGATAAACGAAAGAATCAGGCAGTATGTGTTTTCCATTCCTAAAAGACAATAGTAAACAGAATGTAAGTGGTCAAATAAATTGATGATTTTAATGTTTTAATTTATAGACCAACTGAAAAACAAGATTATAACAACACTTGAATCATACTCGAGATAGAGAGAGAGAGAGAGAATACTTGATGCCTTTACACTTAGTAACATGACAAATAAATCAACATAGAAGAAAGTTTCTACCAAACAATTCCTTACATAATCAAGAAACCACACAAGAAAAAAAATTAAAAAGTGGAAGTTTTGAGGTCTCCCATCTTCCTTTCGTGCTACCAATATAAAAGAATTTTCAAACAGGATTTATTATCTAAATCGTTTCATAGAATCATGAATTTTCTGACACATTTTTACTTTTTTTGAATTGATGGTTCCTTCAACTTCTCTTTGACTGTTGGTTTAACTTACATTCTTGTCCACTACAAACATTCGCAACTAAGCAACGATGGCCAAGAACTTTAACCATGTAACACTGGTAAGAACCTCACACATTTCAGAATCTGCTTGCTAAGTGCAAAATTTGAATGCATCTAAACCTAGTTATCAAAGGCCAATTACTTGGGCATATAATAATGCATAAATGACTGAAAGCATTGCATGTTCTCAGCCTATCTTTATCTAATTATATTAGATCTCCGGCATGCTTGCCCATCCATTTTTCGAAGACTAAATTTTGGTCTACATCATTCGACAAAGAGAGATGAGTAGGGCTCTAAACAATCATTCAAGGGAAGTTCCAGCTCTTTCTCATTTAGTCTGTGCTATTACATTATGAACCAGAAACAATTATGAGTTCAGCTTTATTTAGCACACTAGTACAAAAGAAAGACAAACATAAACTACACAAGCACTCCAGAGGGCTCCTGTAGTTGTTCCTAACTTGATATTATCTATTGTCAGTGACTCAGTACT
>NC_036249.1:21782949-21791168 GCF_002742605.1 Olea europaea var. sylvestris | reverse complement strand
CCACATTACCAAACAGATCACCTAAATGTCGAGTCTTTTTCGTCATCAATTCGACACCGTTGTCATTGGCGAGAGTTGGCCAAAACTTGACTTTACTAACTAAGCTACGAATAACATTAATTAATGAAAGATTGAAGTTAAAATTGTTGGGGAAAAGAATGGTTGCGGTGAAAGTGTAACGAGGCGTGAAGATTGTGATTGGAACGTATAATTTAGCGGCGTTGGGAAAAACCTGCCTCTTCATCAATCTTCAGAATCCCCCTTCCCTTTAAACATTCTCTTTCAAATGCAAAATCACAGTCAATTGAAATTCCTGTATAAAATTCTGCTAAATTCTCGTTACAAATAAATACAGAAGATATATAATCGAGGAGATGCGGCTCGAAATTCGTTGCCACTAATATTATGAATTTAGCTTCAAGAATTGGTTAGTCTTGAATTTAGTTTTTTATTTCGTTTTTGGACTTTTTTTTCGCTGGTGCAGTGCGGAATACCTTAATTTTGGGTTTATTTTTCTTTTTTTTTTTTAATTATGTTTTTGAGTGTAAAATAAATATATCATTTCATCAATTAATTTTTTTGGGTTTAGTGAACTTTATATGCTTCAATATTTTCTATGTTACGGGGAAAGGGTGGGGGGCGGGGGTCCTTTTATTGTAGTTCGAATCAATTATGACAGCTCTGTCGTGTTCCTTAAGCCAATGATCTTATACGCCATCGCATTATTATTTTCCTTTACAGGAGAAAAGTGGGTATTTGGTTGAACTAGATAAAATTACTGATACTGAAAATGTTGTAGATAGTATGGTGGATGTGCAAAGGTGGTTAGGAAGCAATAGTTTTGAATATGGTAGATGTTGTGGATGAAGCGCCCGACAGGGATGGCCAGAAAGCTACTTCTCCTAAAAGAAACCTTATTGGAAATGAAGAAGATAACTTTGAGCCACATGATGACGTCGAATTTGAATCACATGAGGCAGCATGTTCATTTTATCAAGAGTATGCTAAGTCGATGGGGTTCACCACCTCAATAAAAAACAGTCGTCGCTCAAAGAAAACCAAAGAATTCATTGACGCTAAATTTGCATGTTCAAGATATGGAGTCGCACCAGAATCTGATAGCAGCAGTAGTAGACGTCCGAGTGTGAAAAAGACAGATTGTAAAGCGAGCATGCATGTGAAGAGAAAGCGAGATGGAAAATGGTATATTCATGAATTTATAAAGGAGCACAATCACGAGCTATTACCTGCCTTAGCTTACCATTTCCGAATTCGTAAGAATGTTAAATTAGCTGAAAAGAATAACATCGACATTTTACATGCGGTTAGTGAACGGACAAGAAAGATGTATGTTGAGATGTCTAAACAATCTGGTGGACTTCAAAATCTAGGCCTCATAAAGAATGAATTTGACCATCAATTTGATAGAGGTCGGTACTTGGCACTAGAAGAATGTGAAGAGAAAGCGAGATGGAAAATGGTATATTCATGAATTTATAAAGGAGCACAATCACGAGCTATTACCTGCCTTAGCTTATCATTTCCGAATTCGTAAGAATGTTAAATTAGCTGAAAAGAATAACATCGACACTTTACATGCGGTTAGTGAACGGACAAGAAAGATGTATGTTGAGATGTCTAAAAAATCTGGTGGACTTCAAAATCTAGGCCTCATAAAGAATGAATTTGACCATCAATTTGATAGAGGTCGGTACTTGGCACTAGAAGAGGGGGACGCACAAGTAATGCTTGACTATTTTATGCGAATCCAAAGATTGGATCCTAATTTCTTTTATGCAGTCGATTTGAATGAAGATCAGGTTTTGAGGAACTTATTTTGGGTCGATGCCAGAAACAGGAAAGACTATATCAGCTTCAGTGATGTTGTTTTATTAGATACCAGTTATATTAAAAGCAATGAGAAGATGTCATTTGCTCCATTTGTTGGGGTGAACCATCATTTTCAGCCCATGTTGCTTGGTTGTGCATTGTTAGCCGATGAAACTAGACCTACATTTGTCTGGTTAATGAAGACTTGGCTCAGAGCAATGGGTGGGCAACCTCCTAAAGTTATAATCACTGATCAAGACAGACCGCTGAAATCAGCTATTGAAGAAGTTTGCCCTTATTCGCGTCATTGCTTTGCTCTTTGGCATATACTGGAAAGGATCCCTGAAACTCTTGCTCATGTAATCAAACAGCACGAGAATTTTATGAGAAAATTCAATAAATGTATATTCAAGTCGTTGACGGATGAAGTGTTTGACATGAGGTGGTGGAAGATGGTCGGTAGATTTGAACTACAAGACAATGAATGGATTCATTCATTGTATGAACACCGCAAAAAGTGGGTTCCCACCTTTATGAGAAGTACTTTTTTGGCTGGATTGTCTACAACCCAGCGAAATGAAAGTGTCAACTCTTTCTTTGATAAATATATTCCCAAGAAAATCAGTCTTAAAGAGTTTGTGAAACAGTATGGGATGATCCTTAGTAATAGGTTTGAAGAGGAAGACCTAGCAGACTTCGATACATGGCACAAACAGCCGGCGCTGAAGTCACCTTCCCCTTGGGAAAAACAAATGTCGACTATTTATACACACACAATGTTCAAGAAATTTCAAGTTGAGGTTTTGGGGGTGGTAGGGTGCCATCCTAAGAAGGAAAGTGAAAGTGGAACTAATGTTACTTTCAGAGTTGATGACTGCGAAAAAACAGAGAATTTTATGGTTAAATGGAATGAGGCAAAATCAGAGGTTTCTTGTTCTTGCCTTTTGTTTGAATATAAAGGTTTTCTTTGTAGACATTCAATGATTGTCCTTCAAATGTGTGGTCTTTCAAGCATACCGTCTCAATATATATTGAAGAGGTGGACAAAAGATGCGAAGCGCAGTCAATCGTTGATAGAGGGAACCAGAAGAACACAAACTAGGGTGCAAAAGTACAATGATCTATGCAAACGTGCTATTAAATTGGGTGAAGAAGGTTCGATATCTGAGAAGAGATACAATATAGCTCATCGTGCATTAGTTGAAGCTCTGAAGAACTGTGTGAATGTTAACAGGAGTGCTGCTGATTATAGTAGCGATGCTTTTGCTCTTTGTTGTGCTGAAGAGGAGAATCAGGTAGTCCATGCTACCAAAACAAATAAGAAGAAGAGTACAAACAAGAAAAGAAAGGTTCGTTTTAGATTACTTGTTCTTTTTTTTATACCATTTGCCTCTAACAAAATAACTGTGTTAATCCCAGTTACAACCAGAGACAGGAGGTGTAGTTGTTGAGGCTCAAGGAAGCTTGTTACAGATGGTAAGTTATACTGTAACCTAGTCATAGTCCTTGTGAAATGCTGCTTATGATGTATAATGAGTTAGGCTTTTCTTATAACTTGAACATCTTCCATTCTTTTCCAAAACAGCGACGCTGATTGGGATTTCAAATATACCAAAGAGAAATTTTAAAGGAATACTAATTGGAATTTAAAATATACTAAAGAGAAATTAGAAGGAAGCATACATATGCAAGCATGTAGATGTTTGAATTGTATACGTTTATTTATATATGTGACTTTACTGATTAATGCCTTACTTTTTATATTTTCTTGCTCACAGGAGAATCTAAGCTCAGATGTAATTACCCTAAATGGCTACTATGGGTCCCAGCAGAGCATGCACGGGTTGGTATGTTTTTGTTTGAACCCACATATTGTTATAAATGGTTTAAGGTTTGAAGATTATACTTGCTTTATATATTATTTTGCAAACAAAATTGTGATAATTTTTGTGTGGAGATCCAGTTAAATCTGATGGAGCCACCCCATGATGCATACTATGTAAGTCAACAGAATATGCAGGGTCTGGTACGTATATCCTAATGCCACAGATGCACACATACACATTACCTCTTTACTTTCTCTTGAGCCTCTGCTTTTAAATGTATAGATAGATAGTTGGGTGACAATGTAAGGTCTGGAATTTGGTTGTAGGGACAGTTGAACTCAATTGCGTCAAGCCATGATGGTTTTTTTGGGTCTCAACAGAGCCCAACCGGACTGGTATTGTAGCCTACTTCTACATAATTTTCCATACATCATGGGTCACCAAACTGTTGGCAAAATTTCATGTTGGTTGTTCAAGTTGGTTAATCCGACCATTTCAATAAAAGTGGCATCTGCCACCTAGACTATCACGTTAGCTTTTCCGTTATTTAACTAACGATATAGGTGAAATGACCAAATTGTAACATATGTATGTTGTTATAAACTTGAAATTTTGCTAGAAGTTTAGTGACCTCCAGTGTTTTAAACCCAATTTTTCAATTTATTGTATTTAAGCTTATCTGGTTAAATGATGATTTAGAATATAGAATTTCATTTTTTCTATTCCTCCAACTGTTTAGGGGTATCTGGATTTTAGGCCACCAAGTTTCAGCTACAGTCTGCCAGTCAGTTTGGTCACAGTTAACCATGTTGTTTTATAAAAATGTCTTTATGAACTTGCCGAGAGCTTATTACTTCTGCTCTCTCTCTAATACCAGGATGAGCCTAATGTGAGATCAACCCAGTTGAATGGTACTGCTAGCCATGTATGAGGATGGTGAATTATGACTGCCTTTTGCTGACTGATGGACTTTTCCATTTAAACACGTACCTGGTTGTAGATCAAGAAAATGATTCCTCAAATGGCAGCTAGACATTTCTTGAAAACCCTTCCAAAAGAACTTCGAAAAGAAATAGGAGATTTCGGGATCTATTGACTCAGTACTTGAAATTTTGTGCTTATACATGCTGAATAGGGCTGAAAACAGTGAGAAGATCATAGCAGTTCTCATATACTGGAATTAATAAAGCGATCAGGCTTTTTATGTTGAGTTTTAAATTTGATTGTTGTTAATGGACAAGCTTTTTTTTCTTCTTTTTGTTGTGATGAATCGCATCGTTACTTTGTTTTATTAACTGTCCATTGGATTGCTGGAATAAATAAGTTTGGAACGCAAAATCGATGTGTGTGTGTGTGCATTGTCCAATACTAGAGAGTTTAGATGAGCACTATGAAAGCTCTCATAAACCAGATATATTGATTGATTTATTATTTATCATTTTCTGAAGCTCATTTTTTTTTAATTTATTTTCAATTGCATATTTCATGAGATTCACGATTGTTATCAACTTTTCAACTATCCTTATTAAAATTATTAAAATTTTGATTTTTATTAAATTAAATAGGGGTTAAATTTGTTTGTAAATTAAGATATGATACGTATTTGTTATTTTTTTGTTTACTTGCTTCTCTATTTGTATTGTTGTTTTGTCCATTATAATGTCATTGAGCAAAGAAATGTTTTAGTTCGACGTAATTAGATAAGATTTAAATAGAAAAATTAATCTTGAAAATAATAAAATTAGCAATCAGATAAAGAATAATTTATTTGATCGACGTACTTGTCAATTCAAAACTTGAATATTGATATTAGAATTAAATTACTTTGCCCGAAAAAAAAAATAATAAAAAAAAAATTGACAAAATGCTTGACCTAATCTCATAGGTTGAGACCCACATTCGACCCATAAAATTAAAAGAGACAAAAATTTCTCCCGTCACCCCCATTATGAGTGACAGACAGCCTAGCAAGGTTAATTGTTATTATGCCAGTTTGTTTTTCATTATTTTTTCATTAAAATGAAAAATATGATCGTTATCCATCACATCAAACTACTATATTTGACTACATATTTCTTGTGCGGGACCCATAACTGTTATATTTTTCATTCTTATTTTTATATTAATGTGTACCAAATGGGACCATATAAAAAAAATCTTTAAAAACTCGAACTTTTACTTTATTCAATAAACAAACAATAAAGTAACAATGAGAATTTAAATAAAGACCTAGAAAAAAAAAACATAATCTTGCAAAGGATCTAATTGAACTAAACCATTAAAGTGCAAATATAAAAATAACCAAATCGACCTTGATTTTACCCACTTCTCTTTGCGATGGAAAGTTAAGTACCAAGGACCAAAAATTTGCAGTTTTTAATAGTGAGATATAAAGGTGCAAATAAAATGCCAAAGAAACCTCTATACAAATGTGAACGGATACATAACAAAGGAAGAAAAACTAAGAAACAAATAGCAAAAGTCAGCACCAAATGAAACTCTTTCCTTCATGTCATTATCAAACTCCTTGCAGCTGTTATGCAGATCCCTTTTCTCATTGGTGGAAGCTGCCGCCCTCGGACGGTGGCATGTGGGCTGAGCCTCCATTTTTGACAAAGCCACCAGACGCCTCCATCCCCATGTTAGGCCTGAATTTGTGCAGAAAAGCAGCAGCATTACCCTGAATGTTATTGTTCAGGGAAGTGAAACTTTCTTGTTGATGATTTGGATATTGTAGTTGTTGTCTTTGGAATTGCACTTGAAATCCACTCTGAGGCATGGCTGCTGATGGGTTCATAGTTTGTTGAGTTCCATGTCCAAAACCAAAGTTTATACCTGCAACATATACATTTAAAAGACTCAAGTTTCTAGATGAGGCCGTTTAAAGGTTTAAATTGTAGATAGTAAATTTCTCTAAGTCTGTAACACCTTAAACTTTTAGTCTCGAGCAAGTAAAAAGTTCTGGGTTCAAATCTGACATGACCTACTTGAAATCAGGTTTATGCACTCTTCATAACAATTTAAACTTTTAAACGAAAAAAATCGTACCATTGGTATACTCAGGCCGAGATGCAAATGAAGAACTCGGACCCCCAGTGAACTGCTGCACCATGGCTCTAAAATTGCTAGTATCAGTGTTAAGAAGCGTAATCGGGGTTCGCCTCGAGGCCCTTGTTCGCCTTCTGAGAGGTCTTGAAGCACGACCACCCTCCACGTCCAAGTTATAGTAACTTGGACTCAAATTGCTTTGCGCAGCAGCCGTGGCACCACCGACGGTGGCTGGGGCGGTGGCAGTGGCCGCCATTACATTCTCAGACACACTTCCATTAAAACTTGGGGTGTTTTGAGGTTGGCCGGATAAGTTATGTTGATAGAAATGCATCCAATCAGTAGAATTTGACATGGTTTCACTACTAGCCATGTGGGAATGGGATAGAGAAAAGCTGTTAAAATGAGAGAACTTCTGGCTAAGTTCTCTTTATTCCAAAGTATTAGGTAAGAAGGAAAGAATGTGGACGAATTGAAATACTTATGGAGTGAATTGAAATACAAATTCTTTGGTCAAAAGTAAAGACTATTCCAAGGCAAGTTTTCTTGGTTGCCTAACTTTGAGGGAAGTATCAATCAAGTCGCTAAACTTTATAATTATTTCAATTGAGGATACTTTGTGAGCAAACGTTACGAGCATGTTCAAAAAATGATTAAATTATAATTTAAACTGATCGAGCATAGGGGCGGACCTGGGGGGGATTGTAGGGGCAATTGACTTTCTAGATTTTGGGTAAAAAAAATTTTGCTTAACTTTTTTTTATTAAAAGATACCTTATAAATTTTATTTTTGACCCCCTAACCCAAGTCGTCTGGATCCGCCCCTGATCGAGCATACTTTTTTATCCACACTATTCGTAAGACTTGCATCTATTATCCATACATTCCGTATGACCACACAACTTATAATCACATAAATATAAATTCTCAAACGTATACTAATTATCATGGACTTGCTTGCTTGCATGGATGAGTTGAGAGGTCGGACTTGCTCGACTCTTGAACTGGTTTTTCATACAATTGTTCAACAACATGGGCCTTTTACTTATTTTTTCGATGGCCTTGCTTAATTGTATTGACACTAAGTAACAGAGTGACCTGAATTAAAACAATTATGAAATTTCGAAACTTAATCGGGACTTTTCAAAATTGGGTATCAACCATTAAATTTTACCAACTTCTTTATGAAAATTTTGACACTTGGTGGGGGCGTGGGTGGGATGCGTGCGGGGAGGCGGGGGTTTCTGGAAGCATTGAGTGCGGATGTGTGTTTCGTGGAAGCAGCAAGGAAAGATGAAAGCAATGAGGTCATGAAGTTGACTGGGATTCACAGAATTCGGCCTGTTTTGGTCCCAAAGGAAGTAACCATGTATCTACCCCATTTATTTAATAAATAGGTTAAGAAAAACATCCTTATCAACTCCACTTTGCCCACGTTTGGTCTACGTAAAAATTAAAATTTTAGTAAATTTTAATGATAATTAATGAATTGTACAATTAAAAAATTGATAAAAA
>NC_036249.1:21769654-21782858 GCF_002742605.1 Olea europaea var. sylvestris | reverse complement strand
GTAACCATCTATGTGGTTTGTTCAATTTGGTCCCTGAACTTCTTTGTTGCTTCTCTTGGCTTCTTTCTTCGATTTCTTCATCTTTTCAACAAATTTTATCTTCCAATTGATGATTGATACCATCATTTCTCATGCCCCTCATTCGGCATATCTTTTGAGTATTTGCGCTTTAGTCCTCCAACTTTCAATTGTCTTCATTTCAGTCCCTCTTCAATATTTTCTTCTTCCATTTGTTTTGCTTTGTCATTGAGCTCATACTTGGCATGTCTTCCTTCTCGTTTTGCATTTAGCTCAACTTTTCAATATTTGCACCTTTGGTCCTCGAACTATCAAATTGTTGCGTTTTGGTCCTTCTTCGGCTCTTTTCTCCTGAATTCCACAATTTCCATTGAATCACCTACAATGCATGAATTTAACTGGATTAAGTCACAATTCAACCATTTTATCCATGTTTAAGTCATGTTTATGAACCAAATAAGTGTGTAAAAACACACTAATCAAAATGCTATTGTGGGATTTATAGTATGTAATAGCTATTGATTCTAAAATCCTATAGCAATTACATTTCGATAGATTATGAAAATTTTTCAATCGAATGTAGGTGGATTAACACTTAAGTTAGTAAACCGAGTTTGCGAGTTTACCCTTAATTCAATTCACTTTTGTCGTAATGCGTTTGTTAAATTAAATCTAAAGAGCTTGGTCTATGTTATTTAATGAATAGGGTTGAGTAAAGAACTTGTTTTATTTGACTAATATGTAAGAAGAGATTGAGATAATTGAGTTTGTAATTATTCTTGAATTGTTGTTAATCTAGAGAACGAAAATCTTTTGTGGTAATTAAAATGAAAATCATTCTCATGGTGATGAAATGCCCCTCAATCACATTTTCTCGGATTCAATCAAGAACCACTTTGTTTATTTCAAATTTCAAGTCTTTTCTATTTTGAATTTATCGCTTTCCTTAGTTCAACGAACCAAACCCTCCCATTTAATATAGTTCGTATATTATTTTTAATTTTACTTTCTAGTATGCAATCGACATAATTGAATCAATCCTCTACAGGAAATGACCCTTACTTGTCATTTTACTATTTAAGACGACACTTTTAAGTTAAGAAAAAGTAATTGGAACGTGATTTGCAACGTATCAACTGCCTTTTTACTATTATTTTCTTCTTCTTTTTTATTCAAAGGGTTGATTCGCCACGGGCCGAAAATTGCCCGTGACGAGCCACACTGATTGCTCAGGCTCAAGCTGACATCACAAAATGGGATTTGATCCGAGCTGGTGAGCTAAATTGATACCCCTAGTTAATAGTGGGACGCACTAGTATGAAATCCTTTCATGAACATATAATAAATTTTTCATAAAAAACGTGTTTAGTGGGAATTTAGGTATTTTTAGTTCAATCAGGCTAGTAGTTCTGGAATTTCTATGTGAAACAAGAAGGTAAGAGGGGATTGGATTTGATGATAAAATAAAATCTCGGATCGCTTAGAGTAATTCAATTGATGATGAAGAAAGATAATTTTGACTTCAGAATCTTTTTTACTGGAGGTACTAAATTCACACTACTCACCACATTACCAAACAGATCACCTAAATGTCGAGTCTTTTTCGTCATCAATTCGACACCGTTGTCATTGGCGAGAGTTGGCCAAAACTTGACTTTACTAACTAAGCTACGAATAACATTAATTAATGAAAGATTGAAGTTAAAATTGTTGGGGAAAAGAATGGTTGCGGTGAAAGTGTAACGAGGCGTGAAGATTGTGATTGGAACGTATAATTTAGCGGCGTTGGGAAAAACCTGCCTCTTCATCAATCTTCAGAATCCCCCTTCCCTTTAAACATTCTCTTTCAAATGCAAAATCACAGTCAATTGAAATTCCTGTATAAAATTCTGCTAAATTCTCGTTACAAATAAATACAGAAGATATATAATCGAGGAGATGCGGCTCGAAATTCGTTGCCACTAATATTATGAATTTAGCTTCAAGAATTGGTTAGTCTTGAATTTAGTTTTTTATTTCGTTTTTGGACTTTTTTTTCGCTGGTGCAGTGCGGAATACCTTAATTTTGGGTTTATTTTTCTTTTTTTTTTTTAATTATGTTTTTGAGTGTAAAATAAATATATCATTTCATCAATTAATTTTTTTGGGTTTAGTGAACTTTATATGCTTCAATATTTTCTATGTTACGGGGAAAGGGTGGGGGGCGGGGGTCCTTTTATTGTAGTTCGAATCAATTATGACAGCTCTGTCGTGTTCCTTAAGCCAATGATCTTATACGCCATCGCATTATTATTTTCCTTTACAGGAGAAAAGTGGGTATTTGGTTGAACTAGATAAAATTACTGATACTGAAAATGTTGTAGATAGTATGGTGGATGTGCAAAGGTGGTTAGGAAGCAATAGTTTTGAATATGGTAGATGTTGTGGATGAAGCGCCCGACAGGGATGGCCAGAAAGCTACTTCTCCTAAAAGAAACCTTATTGGAAATGAAGAAGATAACTTTGAGCCACATGATGACGTCGAATTTGAATCACATGAGGCAGCATGTTCATTTTATCAAGAGTATGCTAAGTCGATGGGGTTCACCACCTCAATAAAAAACAGTCGTCGCTCAAAGAAAACCAAAGAATTCATTGACGCTAAATTTGCATGTTCAAGATATGGAGTCGCACCAGAATCTGATAGCAGCAGTAGTAGACGTCCGAGTGTGAAAAAGACAGATTGTAAAGCGAGCATGCATGTGAAGAGAAAGCGAGATGGAAAATGGTATATTCATGAATTTATAAAGGAGCACAATCACGAGCTATTACCTGCCTTAGCTTACCATTTCCGAATTCGTAAGAATGTTAAATTAGCTGAAAAGAATAACATCGACATTTTACATGCGGTTAGTGAACGGACAAGAAAGATGTATGTTGAGATGTCTAAAAAATCTGGTGGACTTCAAAATCTAGGCCTCATAAAGAATGAATTTGACCATCAATTTGATAGAGGTCGGTACTTGGCACTAGAAGAGGGGGACGCACAAGTAATGCTTGACTATTTTATGCGAATCCAAAGATTGGATCCTAATTTCTTTTATGCAGTCGATTTGAATGAAGATCAGGTTTTGAGGAACTTATTTTGGGTCGATGCCAGAAACAGGAAAGACTATATCAGCTTCAGTGATGTTGTTTTATTAGATACCAGTTATATTAAAAGCAATGAGAAGATGTCATTTGCTCCATTTGTTGGGGTGAACCATCATTTTCAGCCCATGTTGCTTGGTTGTGCATTGTTAGCCGATGAAACTAGACCTACATTTGTCTGGTTAATGAAGACTTGGCTCAGAGCAATGGGTGGGCAACCTCCTAAAGTTATAATCACTGATCAAGACAGACCGCTGAAATCAGCTATTGAAGAAGTTTGCCCTTATTCGCGTCATTGCTTTGCTCTTTGGCATATACTGGAAAGGATCCCTGAAACTCTTGCTCATGTAATCAAACAGCACGAGAATCTTATGAGAAAATTCAATAAATGTATATTCAAGTCGTTGACGGATGAAGTGTTTGACATGAGGTGGTGGAAGATGGTCGGTAGATTTGAACTACAAGACAATGAATGGATTCATTCATTGTATGAACACCGCAAAAAGTGGGTTCCCACCTTTATGAGAAGTACTTTTTTGGCTGGATTGTCTACAACCCAGCGAAATGAAAGTGTCAACTCTTTCTTTGATAAATATATTCCCAAGAAAATCAGTCTTAAAGAGTTTGTGAAACAGTATGGGATGATACTTAGTAATAGGTTTGAAGAGGAAGACCTAGCAGACTTCGATACATGGCACAAACAGCCGGCGCTGAAGTCACCTTCCCCTTGGGAAAAACAAATGTCGACTATTTATACACACACAATGTTCAAGAAATTTCAAGTTGAGGTTTTGGGGGTGGTAGGGTGCCATCCTAAGAAGGAAAGTGAAAGTGGAACTAATGTTACTTTCAGAGTTGATGACTGCGAAAAAACAGAGAATTTTATGGTTAAATGGAATGAGGCAAAATCAGAGGTTTCTTGTTCTTGCCTTTTGTTTGAATATAAAGGTTTTCTTTGTAGACATTCAATGATTGTCCTTCAAATGTGTGGTCTTTCAAGCATACCGTCTCAATATATATTGAAGAGGTGGACAAAAGATGCGAAGCGCAGTCAATCGTTGATAGAGGGAACCAGAAGAACACAAACTAGGGTGCAAAAGTACAATGATCTATGCAAACGTGCTATTAAATTGGGTGAAGAAGGTTCGATATCTGAGAAGAGATACAATATAGCTCATCGTGCATTAGTTGAAGCTCTGAAGAACTGTGTGAATGTTAACAGGAGTGCTGCTGATTATAGTAGCGATGCTTTTGCTCTTTGTTGTGCTGAAGAGGAGAATCAGGTAGTCCATGCTACCAAAACAAATAAGAAGAAGAGTACAAACAAGAAAAGAAAGGTTCGTTGTAGATTACTTGTTCTTTTTTTTATACCATTTGCCTCTAACAAAATAACTGTGTTAATCCCAGTTACAACCAGAGACAGGAGGTGTAGTTGTTGAGGCTCAAGGAAGCTTGTTACAGATGGTAAGTTATACTGTAACCTAGTCATAGTCCTTGTGAAATGCTGCTTATGATGTATAATGAGTTAGGCTTTTCTTATAACTTGAACATCTTCCATTCTTTTCCAAAACAGCGACGCTGATTGGGATTTCAAATATACCAAAGAGAAATTTTAAAGGAATACTAATTGGAATTTAAAATATACTAAAGAGAAATTAGAAGGAAGCATACATATGCAAGCATGTAGATGTTTGAATTGTATACGTTTATTTATATATGTGACTTTACTGATTAATGCCTTACTTTTTATATTTTCTTGCTCACAGGAGAATCTAAGCTCAGATGTAATTACCCTAAATGGCTACTATGGGTCCCAGCAGAGCATGCACGGGTTGGTATGTTTTTGTTTGAACCCACATATTGTTATAAATGGTTTAAGGTTTGAAGATTATACTTGCTTTATATATTATTTTGCAAACAAAATTGTGATAATTTTTGTGTGGAGATCCAGTTAAATCTGATGGAGCCACCCCATGATGCATACTATGTAAGTCAACAGAATATGCAGGGTCTGGTACGTATATCCTAATGCCACAGATGCACACATACACATTACCTCTTTACTTTCTCTTGAGCCTCTGCTTTTAAATGTATAGATAGATAGTTGGGTGACAATGTAAGGTCTGGAATTTGGTTGTAGGGACAGTTGAACTCAATTGCGTCAAGCCATGATGGTTTTTTTGGGTCTCAACAGAGCCCAACCGGACTGGTATTGTAGCCTACTTCTACATAATTTTCCATACATCATGGGTCACCAAACTGTTGGCAAAATTTCATGTTGGTTGTTCAAGTTGGTTAATCCGACCATTTCAATAAAAGTGGCATCTGCCACCTAGACTATCACGTTAGCTTTTCCGTTATTTAACTAACGATATAGGTGAAATGACCAAATTGTAACATATGTATGTTGTTATAAACTTGAAATTTTGCTAGAAGTTTAGTGACCTCCAGTGTTTTAAACCCAATTTTTCAATTTATTGTATTTAAGCTTATCTGGTTAAATGATGATTTAGAATATAGAATTTCATTTTTTCTATTCCTCCAACTGTTTAGGGGTATCTGGATTTTAGGCCACCAAGTTTCAGCTACAGTCTGCCAGTCAGTTTGGTCACAGTTAACCATGTTGTTTTATAAAAATGTCTTTATGAACTTGCCGAGAGCTTATTACTTCTGCTCTCTCTCTAATACCAGGATGAGCCTAATGTGAGATCAACCCAGTTGAATGGTACTGCTAGCCATGTATGAGGATGGTGAATTATGACTGCCTTTTGCTGACTGATGGACTTTTCCATTTAAACACGTACCTGGTTGTAGATCAAGAAAATGATTCCTCAAATGGCAGCTAGACATTTCTTGAAAACCCTTCCAAAAGAACTTCGAAAAGAAATAGGAGATTTCGGGATCTATTGACTCAGTACTTGAAATTTTGTGCTTATACATGCTGAATAGGGCTGAAAACAGTGAGAAGATCATAGCAGTTCTCATATACTGGAATTAATAAAGCGATCAGGCTTTTTATGTTGAGTTTTAAATTTGATTGTTGTTAATGGACAAGCTTTTTTTTCTTCTTTTTGTTGTGATGAATCGCATCGTTACTTTGTTTTATTAACTGTCCATTGGATTGCTAGAATAAATAAGTTTGGAACGCAAAATCGATGTGTGTGTGTGTGCATTGTCCAATACTAGAGAGTTTAGATGAGCACTATGAAAGCTCTCATAAACCAGATATATTGATTGATTTATTATTTATCATTTTCTGAAGCTCATTTTTTTTTAATTTATTTTCAATTGCATATTTCATGAGATTCACGATTGTTATCAACTTTTCAACTATCCTTATTAAAATTATTAAAATTTTGATTTTTATTAAATTAAATAGGGGTTAAATTTGTTTGTAAATTAAGATATGATACGTATTTGTTATTTTTTTGTTTACTTGCTTCTCTATTTGTATTGTTGTTTTGTCCATTATAATGTCATTGAGCAAAGAAATGTTTTAGTTCGACGTAATTAGATAAGATTTAAATAGAAAAATTAATCTTGAAAATAATAAAATTAGCAATCAGATAAAGAATAATTTATTTGATCGACGTACTTGTCAATTCAAAACTTGAATATTGATATTAGAATTAAATTACTTTGCCCGAAAAAAAAAATAATAAAAAAAAAATTGACAAAATGCTTGACCTAATCTCATAGGTTGAGACCCACATTCGACCCATAAAATTAAAAGAGACAAAAATTTCTCCCGTCACCCCCATTATGAGTGACAGACAGCCTAGCAAGGTTAATTGTTATTATGCCAGTTTGTTTTTCATTATTTTTTCATTAAAATGAAAAATATGATCGTTATCCATCACATCAAACTACTATATTTGACTTCATATTTCTTGTGCGGGACCCATAACTGTTATATTTTTTATTCTTATTTTTATATTAATGTGTACCAAATGGGACCATATAAAAAAAATCTTTAAAAACTCGAACTTTTACTTTATTCAATAAACAAACAATAAAGTAACAATGAGAATTTAAATAAAGACCTAGAAAAAAAAAACATAATCTTGCAAAGGATCTAATTGAACTAAACCATTAAAGTGCAAATATAAAAATAACCAAATCGACCTTGATTTTACCCACTTCTCTTTGCGATGGAAAGTTAAGTACCAAGGACCAAAAATTTGCAGTTTTTAATAGTGAGATATGAAGGTGCAAATAAAATGCCAAAGAAACCACTATACAAATGTGAACGGATACATAACAAAGGAAGAAAAACTAAGAAACAAATAGCAAAAGTCAGCACCAAATGAAACTCTTTCCTTCATGTCATTATCAAACTCCTTGCAGCTGTTATGCAGATCCCTTTTTTCATTGGTGGAAGCTGCCGCCCTCGGACGGTGGCATGTGGTCTGAGCCTCCATTTTTGACAAAGCCACCAGACGCCTCCACCCCCATGTTAGGCCTGAATTTGTGCAGAAAAGCAGCAGCATTACCCTGAATGTTATTGTTCAGGGAAGTGAAACTTTCTTGTTGATGATTTGGATATTGTAGTTGTTGTCTTTGGAATTGCACTTGAAATCCACTCTGAGGCATGGCTGCTGATGGGTTCATAGTTTGTTGAGTTCCATGTCCAAAACCAAAGTTTATACCTGCAAAATATACATTTAAAAAACTCAAGTCTCTAGATGAGGTCGTTTAAAGGTTTAAATTGTAGATAGTAAATTTCTCTAAGTCTGTAACACCTTAAACTTTTAGTCTCAAGCAAGTAAAAAGTTCTGGGTTCAAATCTGACATGACCTACTTGAAATCAGGTTTATGCACTCTTCATAACAATTTAAACTTTTAAACGAAAAAAATCGTACCATTGGTATACTCAGGCCGAGATGCAAATGAAGAACTCGGACCCCCAGTGAACTGCTGCACCATGGCTCTAAAATTGCTAGTATCAGTGTTAAGAAGCGTAATCGGGGTTCGCCTCGAGGCCCTTGTTCGCCTTCTGAGAGGTCTTGAAGCACGACCACCCTCCACGTCCAAGTTATAGTAACTTGGACTCAAATTGCTTTGCGCAGCAGCCGTGGCACCACCGACGGTGGCTGGGGCGGTGGCAGTGGCCGCCATTACATTCTCAGACACACTTCCATTAAAACTTGGGGTGTTTTGAGGTTGGCCGGATAAGTTATGTTGATAGAAATGCATCCAATCAGTAGAATTTGACATGGTTTCACTACTAGCCATGTGGGAATGGGATAGAGAAAAGCTGTTAAAATGAGAGAACTTCTGGCTAAGTTCTCTTTATTCCAAAGTATTAGGTAAGAAGGAAAGAATGTGGACGAATTGAAATACTTATGGAGTGAATTGAAATACAAATTCTTTGGTCAAAAGTAAAGACTATTCCAAGGCAAGTTTTCTTGGTTGCCTAACTTTGAGGGAAGTATCAATCAAGTCGCTAAACTTTATAATTATTTCAATTGAGGATACTTTGTGAGCAAACGTTACGAGCATGTTCAAAAAATGATTAAATTATAATTTAAACTGATCGAGCATAGGGGCGGACCTGGGGGGGATTGTAGGGGCAATTGACTTTCTAGATTTTGGGTAAAAAAAATTTTGCTTAACTTTTTTTTATTAAAAGATACCTTATAAATTTTATTTTTGACCCCCTAACCCAAGTCGTCTGGATCCGCCCCTGATCGAGCATACTTTTTTATCCACACTATTCGTAAGACTTGCATCCATTATCCATACATTCCGTATGACCACACAACTTATAATCACATAAATATAAATTCTCAAACGTATACTAACTATCATGAGCTTGCTTGCTTGCACGGATAAGTTGAGAGGTCGGACTTGCTCGACTCTTGAACTGGTTTTTCATACAATTGTTCAACAACATGGGCCTTTTACTTATTTTTTCGATGGCCTTGCTTAATTGTATTGACACTAAGTAACAGAGTGACCTGAATTAAAACAATTATGAAATTTCGAAACTTAATCGGGACTTTTCAAAATTGGGTATCAACCATTAAATTTTACCAACTTCTTTATGAAAATTTTGACACTTGGTGGGGGCGTGGGTGGGATGCGTGGGGTGGGGGTTTCTGGAAGCATTGAGTGCGGATGTGTGTTTCGTGGAAGCAGCAAGGAAAGATGAAAGCAATGAGGTCATGAAGTTGNTTAAGCTCCCATTTGGTAGCGATTTTTTACCCAAGAAAATTATTTTTTGACGATTATTTTATTATTCTAGTCATCATTTTTTACTTCTTCACTCACAGGTAAGATCCACTTTTTTTCAAAGATGAAAAAATCAATTATCATAATTATTATCGGATAGACCCTAAAACTTGAAATATCATGTTAAAAGGTCATCTTCGACGGGATGAGTAGCTCAAATTTTTATATGCGTATTTATATTTTTAATTTTGTTTAATGTGAAAGTTTATACCTTTTCAACATATTCCTTATAATTAACTATTACACGTGTTCATCTATGGAATGGAAACAAAATGAGCAGCCAATAAAGACCGAAAATGTTGACTCTTAGAGGTACAAGGATTAGTCTTGTACCTTTTTTTATCAACATATCGAGTATGTACATTAAAAGTATACATGTAGCATGCGAATAATGCCCTGTTTAGTTTGATTTCGATATCTATAAGATTTTTAATAAATTTTAATTAATAAAGTTGATGAATCTCATATTTAACACTCTTTTTTTAAATTTTAATTTTTTTCTCAAATTTATTTTCAATCTCACGTTTTATGGGATCCACAACCTGAACTTTTTAACTACACATTTTATTAACTTTTATCAAAATATATTAAAAATTTAATTTTTAACTGAACAAATAGGGGCGGGGGGAATGTGTGGATGAAAGTTCCATCTACGTGGTGAAAAATAAGTTTGAAGAAATAATATATATATTTAAAAAAAGGGGGGGGGGGGGGGGGGCCAAATAGGGGCATTACAGAGTCTCATATATACGATCAATAATAAATATATATTTGCTATGCACTAGTCGAAAAAACTAAGAAATATAATGAATAAGAATTAATAATAGTTAAGTAGTGAATTTTGTTTAATATTCTCTCCATTAAATTAGATCCCCAAACCCAACCAAAACGAATACAAAAACGAAAATTATGACACCAATTTGATATTTCCTTGGTTTAACATCACATTTGGAAACGAATTTTATATTTTTAGATATAATTTTATTTTCATGACACAATGGTGATGGGAGACGTTTTATACAAAAAAAAAAAAAAAAATTAATATTTGACATTGTCAAAGTCAAATTTAGAGTATCACGTACAACAAAAAACACAAATAAGTGCACAATGTAACACAAACTTGTCTTATCGTGACTCACTCGATAATGACCTACATAGAGGCTTGTGTACTACTCTTCGCTTCAATGACTCAATGAAAAAGGGGATGGGGATGATAGTTCACAGCAGCTCATGAAATTGAAAACGGTAATTTTTAGGTTATGTTAAATTGAGTAAAAATGTGAATTTCAAGAGAAAAACTACTGTGCAGGGAGGGTTTTGAGACATTGTTGATGTTTTTAGTGTAATATAGAAGGGAAATTGACAAATATATGACTGGAACAGTAGAACTTGTAATGTATAATAACTATTTTTAATGTAATATTCTTTTGGGGGCGAGCTCTTGTGAAACAAAATGAAAATACATGGAAATAAGCTTTCTTTCTCTCTTGACAAAACTTAGGTTAAACAATCTTATGACTCATTTGGTAGTGGTATTGAATAAAAAGTAAGTAAAAGTCGTACATCGTACGAAACGTTTGAATAAAATTAATTATCGATCAGCTTATAAGTTCGAAAATTTCAATTTCTTCATTTTTTACTACTCTAACCTTGATTAAGAGGTTTATTATTCAATTTTCTGTAAATATTGTATGTGCTGACTGGATATGTACTTGCGTGATCAATGTTCTTAAGTTAATTAAAAGCGTATCTCGATATCAATTAAATATATTCCTTCATGTGACCTTCATATATCTCTATGTAGGTGCGAAAATGAAAACATAGGTTAACAAGGCTAGAAAATTCTGGATAAATATTGTAAAATATAGTGATATATCTCTATCTCCTATTGAACTTTACAATGATAGTTATTAGTGTCATCTATTCTACTATTTCTCTTGAAATTTATAAAATTCACATTCAAAGCAACTAGTGATCAAGCAACTGAAAAATGCATTAAAACTCAATAACAACTATCATGAATTCACACATATTGGACATCAAAATATTTATTTTATGTTAAAAACTCCATAATAAGGGTTCATATACATCCTAACAATTATAAATTTAGCCTAGCATATGGAAAGTACAAGAAACACGTGTTGATTCTATTGGACATCATCCGGATTATGAATTTGATGAATAGCTAAAAATAATCTTGATATGGAGAGAATATTAATTCTATAGAACATCACCCGGATTATGAATTTGATGAATAACGAATAACAATCGTGATGTTCTCGAATTTCTTCAATGAAATCTTGATGATTCTTCAACTGTTTCTTCAATTTTTCACCCAAAAATTGGATGAATTCTTTAATTGATTTAGCCCTTGTTTGATCCCCATTTTTGGGTGAAATGTATTATGGAATAGTGTATTCTGTTGTTAGTTATTCATAGGATTTGAAATTTGGTTGAAAATCACGTCTAAATTGATTTTCAATAGACTTCCATTCGAATAAGAAAAATTACATTCGCATGCATATTTTTGTCTATGAACAGTAGTCAGTATTTTGATAATAATTTTTTCTGCTGATATTGGATTGAAGCGATTTAATATGAGTTGGAAAGCTAATTAAAGGTATTACAACTTTTCTAGATGTATAATTTTTCCAATTCGAACGTTTACTATGCCAAAAATGGGGAATAAAAAATTGGAATTTAACTTGTGCGATTGAAAATTAATGTGATAATATTTTGATCATATTGCTTCATTATTAACTTTTAATTGCATCAAATTGACTCATAGCAATCTTCAAAGTATCATCTTGTAGTCTGAATCAACTATTGAATATTAACAATTTGGTCCTGAAAATTTGAACTTCACCACTTTTCATCGTTTTTTCACTTATTTCCTTCAATTCAACTTTCAATCATCGAGTTTGACATAATAAACGAAATATACAATAAATTATGCTATAATTGCTTAAAAGAACTATTAAATGTACATATTTTTTATGTTCAAATAAGAATATTTTTATATACCTAACAGCACCCACTTGTACTATTTGATAGATGTGTTGATTTTCATCTCCTATAGTAAGTGGCAAGGCTAGCCTTCCCATAAAGACAATGACATGAGAATTAGTGAAAAAAGAAGGATATATTAAAAATATATGAACGGATCCTCGTAGCTGAGATATTTGCTCTCTATTTTAAGTGGATGTTATGGATGAAGTGTAATTATCGTTGCACAATGAACATACACACGTGCCTCCATCCATTCTTGAAAATTGGACATCAAAGAAGGAATGTGGATATATGACAATGAACCAATCAAAGAACATAACAATTAGATCAAAAATATCAGAGGTGAATATCTAGCAAGGCAATTTGGTTGGGTATGACATTATGAGTATTGAGGTTGCGATACGTGAGCATGAAGGTGTGTTGAACGCTCTTTTGGAATTTATGGTTTGAAAATTTGTCGTGAGGGTGCCAAAGTTCTATTGGAAATAATTGAGAGATGGAGAAGAAACAAAAGAGAAAATCACAAGAAAATATGGCAACAAGATGGATCAAAACAAAATTTATATCAACAAATGTAAAGGCTCGAACGCGGGATCGCTGTCCTCAAACGTTATTTGCCCCTTCTCCAATGTATTGGAGATGCTAAAAGGTATTCCGGCAAATGGTTTGAAGGATTATAACAAGCTTTGTAAAGAATTTCACCAAAGTACAAGATGAAATTCTCTAAAACTTGAAGAACACGAGGATATGAATATAAATCGGGATTTGATTTTTCTTGAAACAAAGTATGGATTGCAAGATGTTTTTCTTACTT
>NC_036249.1:21755848-21768302 GCF_002742605.1 Olea europaea var. sylvestris | reverse complement strand
TGAATTATGTCATGTTGTTCACAATATAAATTAAATTTACTAGAAAAAAGTATTCACCACCTCTATCACTTCTTAGAGTCTTTATTTTCTTTGCTAAATGATTTTCAACTTCATTTTTATACATCTTAAATATGTCAAAAGCTTCATATTTATGTTTCATCAAGTACACATATGTATATTTAGAAAAATCATCAATAAAAGTAATGAAATATCTATTTCCACCTCTAGTTAACACGTCATTTAATTCACATATATCTGTATAAATTAATTCCAAGATATTAGAGGTCCTTTTCACACTTTGATATAGCTTTTTAGTCTTTTTGATTCTACACATGTTTTACATTTATGTTCATTATTTTCATCATATGAAATCAAATCACATTTTTTCATACGTTTCATAGTACTTTTACCAATATGTCATAATCTAGCATGTCATAATGAAAATAGATCAACAACATAATCGAAATTAGTTTTATTCATTTCCTTGTCAATAGTACAAAGTTTGACCATTCTTTTACTAGAATAACCTTTTCCAACAAATTTTCCATTAAAGGAGAGTACAAGTTTACCGGATTCATACACACATTTGATACCCAATTTTCCTAAGAGAATACCACTTACTAAGTTCCTATTCATAAATAAAACATGTAGTACATTGGTAAGGCTAATGATTTTCCCGAAAGTGAAGATGATATCAACATTTCCCTTTCCAATAACATTGGATCAAACTTCGTTGCCCATTTGAATCTCTTGATCTCCATCCACCTCATGATATGTTTTGAATACAATTTTGTCATATGATACATGTACAGTAGCACAAGTATCATAACACCATCCAGGAATCTTTCCCTCGATTGCATGTATTTCGCTTACGGTGGTCACGATTTTATCTTCCTGGATGGAGTTCACTTTGCCCTCGAAGTTGTTTTGTTTTCATTGTCTACAATCTTTTGCATAATGTCCAGATTTTTTCACACACAAAACACCCTCATTTGGTCTTCTTCTTGGACTTGTTAAAGTTCATCGAAGGGTTCCTCTTGTTGGATTTTGTTGGCGGTTCAGATTTTTCAACAACATTAGCTTTGGAAGTTCCCTCAAAGGAGTTTTCACTCTTGTCGCGCAATCTGAATTCTTCCTCGATCCGAAGATGCTTTTACAATTGTTCCAAGGAATAATCATTGGAACTATACATGATCTTCCTCCTGTATCATTTCCAAGCCCCTGGGAGTTTAGCAATTATGGCTCCCACTTGAAAGGTCTCTGGGATTTCAATCTTTACCGCTTTTAGTTTGTTGACAATGACTTGCAATTCGTGTACTTGGGGACAAAGGAAGATATTATCAAGGAATTTAAAGTCGAAGTATTTAGAAATTAGAAACTTCTTGGTACTTCCTCTTCCGCTTTATACTTATTCTCCAATGCTTCCCAGATTTCCTTTGCAGAAGTGTTTGTGTATAAGTCATATAAACGGTCCGACAAAGCATTTAGTATGTGACCGCGACATATTGATTCATTTTCTTGTCGTTTTTGTCTTTCAGCCTTGACTGCCTCGGTCTTTCCATTTGTAGGTTCGGTAGTGGAGCCAATTCTGGATCCAAAATATAGAAGATCTTCAATGCAGTAAGTAGAAATTTCAACTTGTCTTGCCACCGCGTGAAATTTGTACCATCGAACCTATCCAACCACACCAGGTCTTGATTCATAAGTTTAATGGTTGCCATTGTAGTCTCGTTCTCCATTGCAAGAAAATAACGTTTGAGATTGTTGGAAATAATTGAAAGATGGAGAAGAAACAAAAGAGAAAATTACAAGAAAATGTGGCAACAAGATGGATCAAAACAAAATTTATATCAACAAATGTGAAGGCTCGAATGCAGGATCGCTGTCCTCAAACGTTATTTGCCTCTTCTTCGATGTGGTCGAGATGCTAAAAGGTATTTCGGCCAATAGTTTGAAGGATTATAACAAGTCTTGTAAAAAATTTCACCAAAGGACAAGATGAAATTCTCCAAAACTTGAAGAACACGAGGATATGAATATAAATCGGGATTTGATTTTCTTGAAACAAAGTATGGATTGCAAGATGTTTTTCTTACTTCTTTCCCTCAAACATGGCTCTCCAATATATAGCCATCGACCAGAAGCACGAAATGGTGCCAAAAAATCAAGTGAAAGGTCACCAAGTTCAAATTTGCAACGACAAAAAAGGGTCAAAAAATATGTAGAATACAACAGCATGACCCATGCCGAGACCAAATGGTCTCAGCCTAAGGCCATGCAACCGCATGGCATATAGCCACGCGGTAGCATGGACCCTCCTTTTTTTATTATTGTTGATTTTGAACAACATAATCACAACAAGTTCTTGTTCTTCGAGTGAGTTTCTTCTAGCAAGAGTTATGACCTTAAGGTTCACAATCTTCATGATGACTTTATTTTTACGATTTTGCGTCCATAATAGTCGATTTCAGAGCTTAATTGTGGTTGTTGTCACATCAATTTTCGGAACAGAAACCAAGTGACCCACTAGTTAACCTCTTTAGCCATTTCTTTCTTGGTGACTTACATTGAGTCGATTGTATTCATCATATTGTGTCGCATGCAATTTTAAAGCGTCTATTTTAATAAGATTTCATGTCTTTAGATCCAAAAGTCAAAATAATAGATGTGCAGGGCTTAAAAGGTATGGACAAGACACATCTCATCCAATCCAAACCGTCCTTCAACCGCAATTAAAGGATGGATAATTATATTTGGACGAAGTCACTAACAACAATAAAAAACGATGGCTAAGGCAAGAAGCTTCAACATCACACGCATATCACACGCTTTGTCCAGCGTTGTTTGTTTACCAAAGCCAAAGTGTGTCTGAAGGAGAATGAGATTTATTAACCTTTGCCCACGCATCACATATACCCAATCCCACCAAATAACCGTCGACTCTTCGCTTTCCGTACTCTTTATTTCTTGGATATTTTCACTCTTTCTGGGTATTCTATAAATTTTTGAAATTTCGCTTTTTGGGTAAGTTTTGGTTGAACTATTAGATCAAGTAACCATATCGATTATTCATTTTTTGTGTATTTTTTAAAGGGTTATTTTGCTTGATTTTTAGGTGTTGCTTGAACTCATTGTTTATACACGAAAAATAGTATGAACCCGCAATATGGAAGTGGAAGTGGAAGCGCTAGCTCAAGCTCGAGCTCGAGTTTTAATAGCAGTTCGCAGGATACAGAGGATGATCATACAATTGCTACAATATTGGCAGAAGAAGAAAGACTAAAAGGTGATGGGAGACTCGGCAAGAAGCTTTCTCATTTGGATTCGATCCCGGTATTGTATATATTATAATCAATCGCTCAATTAATTTATTTTCCCCTTATTGAATGCTGATAATGGAACTTTTTGTTACATAAAAGGAGATTACGAACTTGAAATTATCATCTGTTATTACTAATAGTCGTTTGATCTACACTTGAATGCCTTTGTTGATTATCATTCTCATGTGATTGATGATTTTTCTAATTTTTTCCTGATTGAACAAAATACTAATTGAAATGATCCGAAGTGCACTTTCAGTTAAACTTGCAAGAATTTACATATTGTTTAACAGAAATTATGGAATGTACTGCATTTTATTCCATAGTATTTAATGATTTCTGGTGATGACGGGGTTTGATGAAGGGTGCACATCCAGAGCTGGTGTAGAGAGGTGGCAGGAGCGGCATAAGATCACACGGGTCGACTAAAAGAATTTGCATATTGTTTTACTGGGATTCTGGAACAAACTGTATTTTATACTGTTAAAATAACATATAACGTGTTGGGTGTTTTTGGCTATACATAAGCTTACAAATTCACAAATTTGCAGCACACGCCTCGGGTAATTGGTGATATACCTGATCCAAATGATGCAACTTTAGACCACGGGAGGCTTTCTGATAGGTTATATTTTTTCTCCAGTTTTCTTTTTTTGTTCTGATTTTTTGCGTACTTGTTACTCTTTATTTTGAGGATTTTTTTAAGGACATTTAGGGAGAGGGAAATGAATATAGCTACAATGTCTATAACTCTTTTAAGTATATTTTTTTTTTTCAAAAATCCTATATTAACCTTGTCCTTCATCTCCACTCACTTCCATTTCTATTCCCTCAGTCTTAAAATAAAAGCATCGAACAAGTGGCTTAAAGCCTTTGTCGGTGAGGTAAAAAATTAAAATAAATAAATAAATAAATAAATAGGAGAAAAAGAAAGGATCGACACTAGGAATAGAAAGGGGAAGTTGGTAGGAAAGTTTTTGCAATTATTTGTTTACTTTGAATTCATTCGTTTACAAAAGGGGATCTTTTTCCTCATATAACTCTGACTGTTGCAATAATAGTTTAATGGGTCTTTTTTTCTCCATTTTTCTTCTTCAAGAACTTTTTGACGATATTTAAAAAGTACACGTCTTTTCATATTTTCTTTTGGTGTGTCTGTTGCCTATGGAGGATGGAGTGGTTTGCTGACCTGGTCATATTATGGATGTGAATCGTTGTAGAAAGGCTTTCATGCCCTGGCAGTATAGTGATATTATTGTTTGATCCTTCGCGCCTTTGTTTTCACTTAACTGGATACTTCTTTCTAGAAAGGCTTTCCTTAATATATTTAGCTGTCATTCAGGTTGACAACATATGGACTAGCCGAATTACAAATCCAGGGAGATGGGAATTGCCAGGTTTGTCTCTCTTGACTAATCTATTACACTTATCTAGTTGATGAATTTTCTTGTTTCGTAGACAATGTATATAGTATCTATTTATGACAATATTTATCAGTATTTTTTATTGGAAAACAAGGATAATTGAAAAATATTTCCGAGCTTGGGTCGTTTTCTTCAATTTAGATCAGTTTACAGTTACCTTTCAAGCTTGTTTAGTAAGCTTGAAAATATGTAAAAGTTACTTTATATTTATTGTTTTCAACCTTATCAATTAAAATAATTATTTATTTTAAAACTTATTAACTTATTAAACTTTTTATGCTTAGTGAATCATGCTCTTAGTTATGCAATCCCATTAGTATCTTATCTTGGTGTCCTTATTTGGGACCTCGTTGACTTTTATACCTTCAAGGCCATTCTATGATTTTGTACCTTCCAATGAATGACAATCAAATCCGTTATAGTTTTTATAATTTATTTTAAAATTTTGTTCAATTTATTTTATTTTTCTACATCGCTCTCCTTGGTATAGTTGTAATTGTGTGCTTGACTTACTTGACAGTTCCGGGCCCTCGCAGATCAGTTGTTACAGAATCCTGACCACCACAACTATGTAAGAAAGCAAGTCATCAAACAGGTATAGTTCAAATAACTTCTCATGCATTGATTTGTTCCCTTCTTAATCACATGTCATCAGCAAATGATACAAGTCTTGGAATAAGAATCTATAACGCACTAGAACACCTTTACCGATGATCCTTTGCCCAACTAGCTGTTATGTTAGTTGTAGTGCGTCTTTCCTCCTCTCACTTCGAAAAGATTTAGCAGTATTTTTGATGACCCAATTGAGAGAGTATGATACATCGGCTTACTATGGTGATTAATGAGGATGTTAAATAAAGAACTTAAAATTTAATTATTATCTTCCTGGTCACTTGTTTTTGTAAAAATAGAAAAAAGAAGAAAATTTCTTAAGTAGCTATTCAACCTTGACATAAATCACGTTATTCAACCCTAGTTCAGCATTGGTTTAACCCTTGTCTCTTTATCTTTTGCAATCAATGATCGGGTAGGTTTAAAAACATTTCTACATTGTAAAGTAATGCCTCTTCTGGTATTATTTTGACAAGTGGGTCTGTTTACTTTTGTAAATAAACAAATATGATGATAAGGGGCCAAAAATTGAAGAAGAAAAATAGGTAAGGGAGCCGTAAGTGGAGAAAAGAGAATGAACTATGGGATTGGTCTTAATGGTAGGTCCGGTGCCTAGCTGGCATCCACCATTTGTGCAAGGCACGTTTTGGGTCCACTAGGATGATCCCGGAGGGGTCTTGGTATCATTTCACAAGTTTAGATTTCTAATTGATGGCGTTGAAATGATGCTCTTTTTCACCTTTGCACCAATATGATAAGGGCCAAAAATATGATGATAAGGGGCCAAAAATTGAAGAAGAAAAATAGGTAAAGGAGCCGTAAGTAGAGAAAAGAGAATGAACTATGGGATTGGCCTTAATGGTAGGTCCGGTGCCTAGCTGGCATCCACCGTTTGTGTAGGGCACGTTTCAGGTCCACTAGGATGATTCCGGATGGGCCTTGACAGTTGGTATCATTTCACAAGTATAGATTTCTAACTGACAGCGTTGAAACGATGCTCTTTTTCACCTTTGCACTAACTTCATATTAAGGGTTCAGTGCGCAAACTGCATGTGAACCTTGGATAAAGTCAAATACATCAAGGGAGTTGAAAATAGAAAAACTTCTGCATCTCAAAAATATTATAATTTACAATAGAAATAAATAACTGAAGAATAGAAAACAGCTCCAAAAAGACAGTTTACTACATTTTAATGCTCAATTCAGACACTTGAGCTTGTCTCTAAAGGTTGCTGGTAAACCAACATTTTGTAGTCTGCAGTAGTGGATAATTCAGCGAGCTACACAGCCCTGTAGAAAACAGACCAAAATATATTTTATAAATTAATTGATTTTTCAAGTGCTTTCAAGATTTTCAAAATGAATGTTTTCTTTTCATTTGGTGTGAGAGTTTCAAGAATGTTTTCTTTTCATTTGGTGTGAGAGTTCAAGAACAGATACGAGTTGAATGCCTTTGTTCCCTCTTTGGGATATCCCAAACTATTAAACAATTTCCTAAAATTAATGCTTCATTTCATTATTCTAATTTATCCTTGTGAAGTAGTAAATTATTCTGGGTTTTTCATATTTTTGGAGTTAAAAACACGTGACTTCACACCACGTTACTTTGCACATCAAAGAATATGAATTCAAATTGTGATTAAGGGAGAATATTTAGAAGGGTAGTTAATTTCCTAGGAAAGCTTAAACGACCATGTGAGCAATACTATCTCTCACTCAGCCTGGTATGACAGAACTAGTATGATTATAATGCCATTATTCAGATTGTTCCAGAGTTTCTGGGGGTAAATATAGGCCGTCCATATAATTTTAGAGTTTAATGTCATATACAGAGCTAAATTGAGAAGAAATAGCAACTATGGTGACAAATCTTCAAAGCAACCTGTTGTCCACATTCACGTGTCTTTTCGGAACTAGTTTTTATGGTGCACTTTATAACATCAAAGATGTGTTAACAACGTGACATAAGATTAGACAATAAGCTTTTGAAAACAAGTCTGAAAATGCACTTCTATCTTCATTTCTTGCATTTTGTAATCTGATAAAGATAATAACTACTTGAATTTCAAGACATGTAACCCTGAGAGGTAGTTCAGTTGTTATGTTTTGGGTTTGTTCCCTAATAGTTACCAGTTCGAGTCTCCTCAGGACCACTAAGGTGAGTACCCGACTGTAAACTTCAGGACCCCGTGGAATTAGTTGAGGTGCGCGTAAGCTTGTCTGAACACCCATGGTCATAAAAAAATAAAAAAATAAAAAAATAAAATAAAAATTTAAGACATGTAAATAGTGTTGTGAAGAGGCTTTCTACCCAAAATTTCTGTCCTATAATCATGGTATTGACTATATGGAAGAACTACTAATTTATAAAGTTAGTTTGATTATTATATAACCAAATGATCTTGGAAGTACATAGGTTGAGAGAACATCCAATGGTTTCGGTCTAACAAAGCTAAATTAACAAAGCTAAAGAACCTTTATAACTGGTCCTTTCGTGGGATGTGGGCAAGTCAGAATATGAGTATTTATTTTTATTTCACTTTGCTATATAAGTGTGCACACACACTTGAACCAAACCATATCCTTATATCTTCTCTTAACATACCATAATAATTTCCAATAGTGGGTTTCTCTTGGTTAGTAGCACCGCATTATTAATATTTTTTATTTACAACTGTTTCTCTTATTTCTTTGCTTAGATAATGATCTCGGATGTAATTACGTTATGCCTTCTAAAAGAGTGTTAGCTTTTTCTTATTTTAGTCTTTGGATTTTCTTTCAGTTAAAACACCACAAAAATCTCTATGAAGGTTATGTCCCCATGAAGTACAGAAGCTATGTGAAGAAGATGAAAAAGTCAGCTATCTCTAGTCCTTGGGTATCAGTTCTTTTCATATTATTCTCTATGATTCATTATGTCTTATTGATATGATTTACTTTCATTAGGCTGGGGGAGTGGGGAGATCATGTTACTCTACAAGCAGCTGCAGACAGAGTAAGATAAAATTTTGATCATGAAGTATTCTAGTACTCTAAGCTTAAGTATCTCCTTTTGCTTATACATAATGCGACTCTGATTGTTAATGTCTGTAGACCTATAGAGGTTTCATATAAGAGTGAAACGGTCTCAATAGAACATGTTAGAGGGAGAAGTGGATTTTTAAGGATTTAACTGTTTTGGATCTTCCAGTAGTTATAGCAATGAACAGAATGAAATGGCGAAAAACGATGTAGTCAACCAAAATCTATTGGGAAGAAGAATTAGTTTGTTGTCTGTATAATGTTCATGTCACTTGGAATATATAAAGAATGTCCTGTCTGTTTTTAAGGATGTAAATTAGGAAAGACTAGCTGAGCTGAGTACTAGGTTAGCCAATCTTGTTTTGATTTCTAAGCAAACTTGAATATCATTTTAACATTTTTTTATTATAACAAGCCAATTAAAGGCAAGCTCGAACAGTTCTCTCACATCTATTTAACTTGTATGATTTGTCAAGTCGAGCTAAAATTGATTTGGCCAGCATAAAATCTTGATTAAGCCCAGTTTGTTATTTTTGTGAACTAATCTATGTCTAGCTTTTAATAAACAAATATTTGAGAGTTGAAAAGCATCAGTTAATTGCCAAATTTTATGAACATATGTTGGAAATATTGTCACAAGCATATGAACATGCACTCTTAAATTTACTCTTCCAAGTTAGACGACATCTGTACTACATTATTTCAATTTCAATGTCTGTATTCCTTATTATGTTGGCACCTGACTATTTTGAACTTTATATAGTTCGAAGCAAAAATTTGTTTAGTCACCTCTTTTCGGGACTCGGGCTATATTGAAATCCTTCCTAAGGACAGAAATCCATCTAGAGGTACACATATTGTATTGTCTAATTTTGTTTTACTTTCTTCTTCATCTTAAGATTTTTATGGTGAAAAAAATTTAAGCCCATGTATAAGTATCATTAAAATGAAACTAATATTTTTTTGATGTTTCCATTTCCTATTGTGGATTATGAGTTGCACTTTATTATTTCCATTGACATTTTTTTTTTTTTTTTTTTTTTTTTTTTTTGTGTTTTGAAGAGTTATGGTTGAGCTTTTGGAGTGAAGTTCACTATAATTCACTGTATCAAACTGGTGGTAAATATTTCTTACTTTCTTCTATTTTTACATTTTAGATTTCATAAAGTTTGAAATATCGCATTCATATCCGGACATCTAACCTTTTTCTCCTGATATTTGACAGAGGTTCCTGCAAGGGTAAACAGAAAAAAACATTGGCTTTTCTAAAGCTTTTGCTCGAATTTCCCTTGCTGGCGAAGAGCACGATATGTACACAAGCGCCCTATACGCTTTCACTCGATTAGTTGTTGATATACAAATAAAATTCCGAGGATTGGCATTCCATTGCTGCTTTTATTATATAATATGTATGCGACTTAAATATCTTTCAAACGTGTAATTTATCACCTTACAATACCGTCAAGGGAGAAGCATATTGCAGTGGCATTGCCATTCTTGATACCGTATTAAAGAGTATCATTTTCTAAATAATTGTTGACACCATCTATTAAAGTTGTGATTCCCACCTCCTTCAAGAACCATATGAAGGTATTCTACCGTCTTAGTATCGATTAATGACTTAACGGTCATCCACACTTTGTTGTTACAATATGGTCCAAGTTACATGTATTATATGATCCAGACGATATGCTTGTAGAGTCATGCTATTTGTACAATCATACTTGTCAACTTTACATTCATTTATTTCAAAAAATGTTTTTAAAATTAATGGATCAGATTTTGACAATATCAATATTGTCATCCATTATTGTTAATAAAAATGTTCAGGCAAGTAGATCAATTCTTCTATACATGCTGCATGGGTATTCTCATAGTGAAGAAGTGGTATGCTAGGACAATATGGTGGGCTGGATGGAATGGGTAGGTAGGGGATGATGATAGAAATTTTTTGGTTTTCATTTTTATCTGACTACCTTTCTATTATTTTCTTTCGAGTGTTTGAATTATTTATTCTCTATCTATTTTAACTAAACAAAAAGTTATTATGGGCGATTTTAGAAAAAAAGAAAAAGAGAAAAAAAAAAGAAAAGGAAAGTTACTTTTCATATATAAAATAGGTTAAACTCACTACAGAAAATATCACCTTCAATAACGATATAAATGGCACATTCATTTATTTCAAAAAATGTTTTTAAAATTAATGGATCAGATTTTGACAATATCAATATTGTCATCCATTATTGTTAATAAAAATGTTCAAGCAAGTAGATCAATTCTTCTATACATGCTGCATGGGTATTCTCATAGTGAAGAAGTGGTATGCTAGGACAATATGGTGGGCTGGATGGAGTGGGTAGGTAGGGGATGATGATAGAAATTTTTTGGTTTTCATTTTTATCTGACTACCTTTCTATTATTTTCTTTCGAGTGTTTGAATTATTTATTCTCTATCTATTTTAACTAAACAAAAAGTTATTATGGGCGATTTTAGAAAATAAGAAAAAGAGAAAAAAGAAAAGAAAAGGAAAGTTACTTTTCATATATAAAATAGGTTAAACTCACTACAGAAAATATCACCTTCAATAACGATATAAATGGCCGTTGAATGTATAAATGGTTGTTGAATGTACTTGAGATCTATGTTGCAGTAAAATACATAAGTCGAGGACTACACTAAAAAAGGCAAAAACTATGTCGATAGGTTGGAAACTCTCATTGAATTTTTCAATATAAGCTATTAATGATAAAACTTCATTTGATCGATTCTAAAATATTGCGAGCAAAATTTAATTTGACGTTATTTGTCATTAATGAAATTACACCATCGTGTAGTAGACTTCATTTATAACTTATAAGACAAAACATGTACCATCTTAGATATGATAATAAAGAAACTTGTCATACAATCTGTACATATTTAATAGTTCGTTAAAGAAACTTGTCAAATACATTGATTAATGGACGCGTAATACTTTTTTGGGTTGGAAGGTTATTTTGGAACACTTTTCAGTCTTAGGAGGATTTAGAGAATGGGTGAAGTTTATGAACGGTTAATATTTAATTTAAACAGGATTTTCTTTTTATTATTTCAAAGCAAAAAAAAAAAAATCCTAGATTTCATTGGAATCAATCAACAACCTCGAAATTGAAATTAGAGAAAAGTGCATTATAAAGAATTCAATCATGGTGAACGAAAAGAAAATCTAATGAAGAAAAATAACCTTTTGGATAGAAGGAGATGATTTTTTTTAACTCCATCATCACATAATATCGTCAAACTCTAAAAACTATATGTGATTTTGTAAACGATAATCTTGTCAAAATAACTTAGTGCTCAACAAGAAAATGAAAAATTCGACTATGAAATATGGCATTAGACTCTAAGAACTATACTTAATTTTATAAACGATAATTTTATCGAAATAACTTAGTACTCTGCAATAAAAGGAGAAATTTGATTATGAAAAGACTTGAGAATGAAGTAAACTTGTCCTTACCACTCCTTCAAATACTATTACCACTTTACTTCAAAAATCGAACCCACCTAGGTTAATGTTTACAATCATGTTACTTGTACAATAAATCTTTACACTTTACGTATTGTCAAACTCGTGGTAGAATTTCATTGTACAAATAAATTACTAAAGTTTATGGCCTTTTTGTCTGTTTTGATTTGATTTTAAGGATCAAAAAGTGAATCCCATTTCTTTCTTGTAACGTCTATGAATTAACCGGAAGCCCCCTTCCCACCTCGGGTGGAGGGCCTTTATCTCCTTCTCATCTTCGCGGAACGAAACAATCCATATTTCTCTCTTGTACATGCCGGCCATCACACCCGGAACCTATAGCTTCTCTATCTGTGTGCAAGTGTATATATTTATGAGGGTAGATATACCTCACACTCAAAGAGAGAAAAATTCATAGATTATCTCTCTGGGTATGAATATCACTTGAGTCTTTTGTTTGCTTCAAAACCCTATAGTTGAAATCTCTGTTGCGAATGAAATTTGAGGTGGGGAGTCAATTCTGTGTGATTATATTTATTGTCTCCCCCCCCCCCCCCCCCCCCCCCCC